>NW_028120077.1:0-267730 GCF_965119305.1 Pelophylax lessonae | reverse complement strand
TTTGTACCCCCAAAGGCAGGATGAGGAGTAGGAGGACTTCGGAACAGGCAGGAGGCACACTGCAGCACCCTGCAATCCTCGGTGGTATGAGATGCGCCCCATAAATTGTAAAGGTGTATCTCACACGTACCGACACAGACTATCCCGCAATTTAATTGTTTTTACCCCAAAGGTGTAGATTGAATAGCGGAATAGAAAATATGATATCAAAAGGTGTATGTATCTCCCACGTACAGACCCAGACTAGGCCCAAATTACTATTTTTTGTACCCCACCAAAGGCAGAATGAGGACTAGGAGGAGTTCGGAACAGGCAGCACCCTCAAATCCTCGGCAGTATGAGATGTGCCCCAAAAATTGGAAAGGTGTATCTCACACGTACCGACACAGACTATCCCGCAATTTAATTGTTTATACTCAAAGGTTTAGATTGAATAGCGGAAAAGAAAATGTGATATCAAAAGGTGTATGTATCTAACACGTAAAGACCCAGACTAGGCCCAAATTACTACTTTTTGTACCCCCCCAAAGGCAGGATGAGGAGTAGGATGAGTTCGGAATAGGCAGCACCCTCAAATCCTCGGCAGTATCAGATGCGCCCCAAAAATTGGAAAGGTGTATCTCACACGTACCAACACAGACTATCCGGCAATTTAATTGTTTATACCCAAAGGTTTAGATTGAATAGCGGAATAGAAAATATGATATCAAAAGGTGTATGTATCTCACACGTACAGACCCAGACTAGGCCCAAATTTCTATTTTTTGTACCCCCCCAAAGGCAGGATAAGGAGTAGGAGGAGTTCGGAATAGGCAGCACCCTCAAATCCTCGGCAGTATGAGATTGTAACGCTCCTGCGTTTTACGTATGATGTGGATTTTCAGCTGCAGAAATATTCCACTTCAGTAGTCATGTAGAGAAATGCTGAGACACCAATCCCAACTCTCAATGACTCATCATGTGTGGATGATCTCAATTCAGCAAGTAAATACACACACTCAATAAGATATTTCCTAGAGTGACTTATGTATATAGTAACACAGTGATGATAGGCTGAAGAGACAGGTTGGGTAGAGATGGTAGATGACAGACACTTGAAAGGAAATGTTCTTGAAAGTAAGATAGTAGCAGATGGGATGCAGATAGGTTTAGCAATCATGTATGGTAGCAGATGACAGAGTAGCAGGTGGACATACAAGAGAGATCAACCCAGTGCAAGAACAGGTGGTAGTAGGCTCAAGAGCTAGCAATCTTAGATAATGCAGATGTAGTAATAGTCCTTAGTATGCAGAGCTAGATAGTGTAAGCTTTAGTATAAAGGTTATAGAGGTTTCCCCTGTGGGGTACTTATCACTAATAGCAATGTAGCAGAGGAGAGGTTCGGCAAGAGCGGATGATCCGGTAGCGGGATACAGGGATCAACGCAGCGTGGTTCCGACAGCGAGGTATGCTTGCAAGCATGAGAGCTTCAAGACAGGTTAGCATCAAGGCACAAAGCAGTTTGAACGAACACATGTGAGTGAGAGCCGGCGATCTAAATAGCCATCCAGTCCGGCGCTCAGTGATGACAGCATCAGTCTTAAAGGTGTATGCGCACCTTACCAAAAGAGAATGGTGGGGTGCATACACTTATGAAAGAGTAATTAGGGTACCCAAAGGTACCAGAACATTACAGTACCCCCCCCCCTTAAGGCCGGCTCCTGAAGGCCTCTGGAGCTGGTTTGTCTGGGTACTTCGCATGAAAATTGCGGATTAATCTAGAGGCATGTATGTCAGAGGTGTTTAGCCAGGTGTCGTCTTGGGGCTCATAGTTCTTCCATCGAAACAAGTACTGAAGTCTTCCTCTGTGGATACGAGAATCCAGAATCTCTTTTATCTCATATTCTTCTCCACCTTCAACTTGTACAGGAGGAGGAGGTGGGATAGTAGGCCTTATTCCTTGGTCAGGAACATGGGGCTTCAGTAGCGACACATGGAAAATGGGATGTATTTTGAGGTCTATTGGCAATGTAAGCTGTACTGCAGCTTTTCCAATAAGTTTCTTGATTGGGAAAGGTCCCAAGAACAGAGGTCCAAGCTTTTTGCTAGGGATTTTCAGTCTTAAATTTTTTGTTGAGAGCCAAACGAGGTCCCCGATAGCGTACTGAGGAGAAGGTCTTCTGCGAAGATCATAGTACTTCTTTTGTTGACTATGAGCGTGTGCAATGGTAGTATTAAGCAAACCCAGAGAGTCCTTTATTTGGGTAAGATAGTCTGAAGCTACTGGGTTATTTGAAGGAAGGATGCGTGGTGGAAGAATAGAGGGATGAAACCCATAGTTCAAGTAGAACGGACTCTGCTTGGTCGTACTGTGGGTTGCGTTGTTGTAGGCAAATTCTGCCAGAGGGAGAAGATCCACCCAATCATCCTGTTGGTAAGAAGTGTAACAACGTAAATATTGCTCGATGCATTGGTTGACTCTTTCAGTCTGTCCGTTGGTCTGCGAATGGTAAGGAGAAGTGAGCTTCCGCTCGATCCGTAGTATGTGACATAGTTCTTGCCAGAGCTTGGAAATAAATTGTGATCCACGGTAAGACAGAAGAGTTTTTGGGATACCATGTAACTAAAAGACATGTTTCATCAGGAGTTCTGCCGTTTGTTTGGACGAAGGTAGTCTGCGAATAGCAATGAAATGTGCCATTTTTGTCAGATGGTCCACTGACACTAAGATGGTATTAAATCCTTTGGAAGGAGGCAATTCCACTATAAAGTCCAAGGACACAACTTCCCATGGAGTTTGGGGGATTGGTAGACTGCATAGTAGACCGGATGGTCTCGTAGTGTCAATTTTGGACCTGGCACAGACATTGCATGAAGAGACGAATTTTTGTATAGATGTTTTCATGTCAGGCCACCAGAATTGCCTGGTAATCAGATTAAGAGTAGGGTTGAGCGAACACGGACTGTATTATTCGTGTTCGTACCGAATAATTGGATTTTTTGTACCCGAACACGGACACGGACACTTTACTGTATGTTCGGGTAAAAATCCGTGTTCGGTCGTTTTATTTCCGGGTTTTGCATGCTTTGGCGCTCTTTTCATGGCGGGCTTTCAACAGCCAATCAACAATCGTTTAACTGGTGTGCCTTAAGCCATCCCAGCCATGCCTGCAAATGTCTCAGTAGCTGTGATTGGCCATCTGAAGCATGTGACCAAGTCTTTATAAGTTCCAGGCAGCCGCAGCGTCTTCATTCTGCTGCTTAGATCAGGGACAGAGCACACATCAACGTGCTGGCTGCTGATTAGGGAAAGACAGGCAGGAAAAAACCATTTGTGTCCGGATAGAATTGAGGGACAGGTTGGAGTGTTTAGGCAGGGCGAGTTGTAGGCATTTTAGGGATAGAGTCTGCTGAATTATAGGGTCAGTGTCTTCTACAAAGTACAATCGATATTGCTGTGTGGGGGGTGGGGTGACTCTGCACTCAATCCTGATCTACGATCTCTTCTCAATCCTGTTAGGGAGAGGCTGCTGCTGCTGAATTTTAGGGAAACTGTGTTCTACAAACTACAATCGATATTGCTGTGTGGTGTGGGATAGGAGATAGGCAGGTGTCAGTGATCCACATCCATTTTTCTGTGTGTGAGCTGCAGTGAACACAATCTTTTTGGGCTGCAGTGAACACAATCTTTTTGGGGTGCAGTGAACAACGTCCTTTTTGGGGTGCAGTGAACAAAATCTTTTTGGGGTGCAGTGAACAAAATCCTTTTTGGGCTGCAGTGAACACAATCTTTTTGGGGTGCAGTGAACAACGTCCTTTTTGGGGTGCAGTGAACACAATCTTTTTGGGGTGCAGTGAACAACATCCTTTTTGGGGTGCAGTGAACAAAATCCTTTTTGGGGTGCAGTGAACACAATCTTTTTGGGGTGCAGTGAACAAAATCCTTTGTGGGGTGCAGTGAACACAATCTTTGTGGGGTGCAGTGAACACAATCTTTTTGGGGTGCAGTGAACAAAATCCTTTTTGGGGTGCAGTGAACAACATCCTTTTTGGGGTGCAGTGAGCAAAATCCTTTTTGGGGTGCAGTGAACAACATCCTTTTTGGGGTGCAGTGAACAAAATCCTTTTAGGGTGCAGTGAACACAATCTTTGTGGGGTACAGTGAACAGAATCTTTGTGGGGTGCAGTGAACACAATCTTTGGGGGGTACAGTGAACACAATCTTTTTGGGGTGCAGTGAACAAAATCCTTTGTGGGATGCAGGGAACACAATCTTTGTGGGGTGCAGTGAACACAATCTTTTTGGGGTGCAGTGAACAAAATCCTTTGTGGGATGCAGTGAACACAATCTTTGTGGGGTGCAGTGAACACAATCTTTTTGGGGTGCAGTGAACAAAATCCTTTTTGGGGTGCAGTGAACACAATCTTTGTGGGGTGCAGTGAACACAATCTTTTTGGGGTGGAGTGAACAAAATCCTTTTTGGGGTGCAGTGAACAACATCCTTTTTGGGGTGCAGTGAACAAAATCCTTTTTGGGGTGCAGTGAACACAATCTTTTTGGGGTGCAGTGAACAAAATCCTTTGTGGGGTGCAGTGAACACAATCTTTGTGGGGTACAGTGAACAGAATCTTTGTGGGGTGCAGTGAACACAATCTTTGGGGGGTAGAGTGAACACAATCTTTTTGGGGTGCAGTGAACACAATCTTTTGGGGGTAGAGTGAACACAATCTTTTTGGGGTGCAGTGAACAAAATCCTTTGTGGGGTGCAGTGAACACAATCTTTGGGGGGTACAGTGAACACAATCTTTTTGGGGTGCAGTGAACAAAATCCTTTGTGGGGTGCAGTGAACACAATCTTTGTGGGGTGCAGTGAACACAATCTTTTTGGGGTGCAGTGAACAAAATCCTTTTTGGGGTGCAGTGAACAACATCCTTTTTGGGGTGCAGTGAACACAATCTTTTTGGGGTGCAGTGAACAAAATCCTTTGTGGGGTGCAGTGAACACAATGTTTGTGGGGTACAGTGAACAGAATCTTTGTGGGGTGCAGTGAACACAATCTTTGGGGGGTACAGTGAACACAATCTTTTTGGGGTGCAGTGAACAAAATCCTTTGTGGGGTGCAGTGAACACAATCTTTGGGGGGTACAGTGAACACAATCTTTTTGGGGTGCAGTGAACAAAATCCTTTGTGGGGTGCAGTGAACACAATCTTTTTGGGGTGCAGTGAACACAATCTTTTGGGGTGCAGTGAACAAAATTCTTTTTGGGGTGCAGTGAACAACATCCTTTTTGGGGTGCAGTGAACACAATCTTTTTGGGGTGCAGTGAACAAAATCCTTTGTGGGGTGCAGTGAACACAATCTTTGTGGGGTTCAGGGAACAGAATCTTTGTGGGGTGCAGTGAACACAATCTTTGGGGGGTACAGTGAACACAATCTTTTTGGGGTGCAGTGAACAAAATCCTTTTAGGGTGCAGTGAACACAATCTTTGTGGGGTGCAGTGAACAAAATCCTTTTTGAGGTGCAGTGAACACAATCTTTGTGGGGTGCAGTGAACACAATCTTTGTGGGGTACAGTGAACACAATCTCATACTTCTGAACATTTGAGGGTGCTGCCTGTTCCATACTCCTCCTCCTACTGCTCAACCATCCTTTTAGGGGTACAAACAATAGTAATTGGGGCCTAGTGTGGTGGTGTACGTGTGAGATACATACACTTTCTTTTTGATCATATTTTCTATTCCGCTATTCAATTAAATCCTTAGGGGATCAATTAAATTGCGTGATAGTCTGTGTCGGTACGTGTGAGATCCACCTTTCCAAGTTTTTGGGGTTCATCTCATACTTCTGAAGATTTGAGGGTGCTGCCTGTTCCATACTCCTCCTCCCACTCCTCAACCATCCTTTTAGGGGTACAAACAATAGTAATTGGGGCCTAGTGTGGTGGTGTACGTGTGAGATACATACACTTTCTTTTTGATTATATTTTCTATTCCGCTATTCAATTAAAACCTTTGGGGATCAATTAAATTGCGTGATAGTCTGTGTCGGTACGTGTGAGATCCACCTTTCCAAGTTTTTGGGGTTCATCTCATACTTCTGAAGATTTGAGGGTGCTGCCTGTTCCATACTCCTCCTCCTACTGCTCAACCATCCTTTTAGGGGTACAAACAATAGTAATTGGGGCCTAGTGTGGTGGTGTACGTGTGAGATACATACACTTTCTTTTTGATCATATTTTCTATTCCGCTATTCAATTAAATCCTTTGGGGATCAATTAAATTGCGTGATAGTCTGTGTCGGTACGTGTGAGATCCACCTTTCCAAGTTTTTGGGGTTCATCTCATACTTCTGAAGATTTGAGGGTGCTGTATGTTCCATACTCCTCCTCCTACTGCTCAACCATCCTTTTAGGGGTACAAACAATAGTAATTGGGGCCTAGTGTGGTGGTGTACGTGTGAGATACATACACTTTCTTTTTGATCATATTTTCTATTCCGCTATTCAATTAAATCCTTTGGGGATCAATTAAATTGCGTGATAGTCTGTGTCGGTACGTGTGAGATCCACCTTTCCAAGTTTTTGGGGTTCATCTCATACTTCTGAAGATTTGAGGGTGCTGCCTGTTCCATACTCCTCCTCCTACTGCTCAACCATCCTTTTAGGGGTACAAACAATAGTAATTGGGGCCTAGTGTGGTGGTGTACGTGTGAGATACATACACTTTCTTTTTGATCATATTTTCTATTCCGCTATTCAATTAAAACCTTTGGGGATCAATTAAATTGCGTGATAGTCTGTGTCGGTACGTGTGAGATCCATCTTTCCAAGTTTTTGGGGTTCATCTCATACTTCTGAAGATTTGAGGGTGCTGCCTGTTCCATACTCCTCCTCCTACTGCTCAACCATCCTTTAAGGGGTACAAACAATAGTAATTGGGGCCTAGTGTGGTGGTGTACGTGTGAGATACATACACTTTCTTTTTGATCATATTTTCTATTCCGCTATTCAATTAAAACCTTTGGGGATCAATGAAATTGCTTGATAGTCTGTGTCGGTACATGTGAGATCCACCTTTCCAAGTTTTTGGGGTTCATATCATACTTCTGAAGATTTGAGGGTGCTGCTTGTTCCATACTCCTCCTCCTACTGCTCAACCATCCTTTTAGGGGTACAAACAATAGTAATTGGGGCCTAGTGTGGTGGTGTACGTGTGAGATACATAAACTTTCTTTTTGATCATATTTTCTATTCCGCTATTCAATTAAAACCTTTGGGGATCAATTAAATTGCGTGATAGTCTGTGTCGGTACGTGTGAGATCCACCTTTCCAAGTTTTTGGGGTTCATCTCATACTTCTGAAGATTTGAGGGTGCTGCCTGTTCCATACTCCTCCTCCTACTGCTCAACCATCCTTTTAGGGGTACAAACAATAGTAATTGCGGCCTAGTGTGGTGGTGTACGTGTGAGATACATACACTTTCTTTTTGATCATATTTTCTATTCCGCTATTCAATTAAATCCTTTGGGGATCAATTAAATTGCGTGATAGTCTGTGTCGGTACGTGTGAGATCCACCTTTCCAAGTTTTTGGGGTTCATCTCATACTTCTGAAGATTTGAGGGTGCTGCCTGTTCCATACTCCTCCTCCTACTGCTCAACCATCCTTTAAGGGGTACAAACAATAGTAATTGGGGCCTAGTGTGGTGGTGTACGTGTGAGATACATACACTTTCTTTTTGATCATATTTTCTATTCCGCTATTCAATTAAAACCTTTGGGGATCAATGAAATTGCGTGATAGTCTGTGTCGGTACATGTGAGATCCACCTTTCCAAGTTTTTGGGGTTCATATCATACTTCTGAAGATTTGAGGGTGCTGCTTGTTCCATACTCCTCCTCCTACTGCTCAACCATCCTTTTAGGGGTACAAACAATAGTAATTGGGGCCTAGTGTGGTGGTGTACGTGTGAGATACATAAACTTTCTTTTTGATCATATTTTCTATTCCGCTATTCAATTAAAACCTTTGGGGATCAATTAAATTGCGTGATAGTCTGTGTCGGTACGTGTGAGATCCCCCTTTCCAAGTTTTTGGGGTTCATCTCATACTTCTGAAGATTTGAGGGTGCTGCCTGTTCCATACTCCTCCTCCTACTGCTCAACCATCCTTTTAGGGGTACAAACAATAGTAATTGCGGCCTAGTGTGGTGGTGTACGTGTGAGATACATACACTTTCTTTTTGATCATATTTTCTATTCCGCTATTCAATTAAATCCTTTGGGGATCAATTAAATTGCGTGATAGTCTGTGTCGGTACGTGTGAGATCCACCTTTCCAAGTTTTTGGGGTTCATCTCATACTTCTGAAGATTTGAGGGTGCTGCCTGTTCCATACTCCTCCTCCTACTGCTCAACCATCCTTTTAGGGGTACAAACAATAGTAATTGGGGCCTAGTGTGGTGGTGTACGTGTGAGATACATACACTTTCTTTTTGATCATATTTTCTATTCCGCTATTCAATTAAAACCTTTGGGGATCAATTAAATTGCGTGATAGTCTGTGTCGGTACGTGTGAGATCCACCTTTCCAAGTTTTTGGGGTTCATCTCATACTTCTGAAGATTTGAGGGTGCTGCCTGTTCCATACTCCTCCTCCTACTGCTCAACCATCCTTTTAGGGGTACAAACAATAGTAATTGGGGCCTAGTGTGGTGGTGTACGTGTGAGATACATACACTTTCTTTTTGATCATATTTTCTATTCCGCTATTCAATTAAAACCTTTGGGGATCAATTAAATTGCGTGATAGTCTGTGTCGGTACGTGTGAGATCCACCTTTCCAAGTTTTTGGGGTTCATCTCATACTTCTGAAGATTTGAGGGTGCTGCCTGTTCCATACTCCTCCTCCTACTCCTCATCCATCCTTTTAGGGGTACAAACAATAGTAATTGGGGCCTAGTGTGGTGGTGTATGTGTGAGATACATACACTTTCTTTTTGATCATATTTTCTATTCCGCTATTCAATTAAAACCTTTGGGGATCAATTGAATTGCGTGATAGTCTGTGTCGGTACGTGTGAGATCCACCTTTCCAAGTTTTTGGGGTTCATCTCATACTTCTGAAGATTTGAGGGTGCTGCCTGTTCCATACTCCTCCTCCTCCTGCTCAACCATCCTTTTAGGGGTACAAACAATAGTAATTGGGGCCTAGTGTGGTGGTGTACGTGTGAGATACATACACTTTCTTTTTGATCATATTTTCAATTCCGCTATTCAATTAAAACCTTTGGGGATCAATTAAATTGCGTGATAGTCTGTGTCGGTACGTGTGAGATCCACCTTTCCAAGTTTTTGGGGTTCATCTCATACTTCTGAAGATTTGAGGGTGCTGCCTGTTCCATACTCCTCCTCCTACTCCTCAACCATCCTTTTAGGGGTACAAACAATAGTAATTGGGGCCTAGTGTGGTGGTGTACGTGTGAGATACATACACTTTCTTTTTGATTATATTTTCTATTCCGCTATTCAATTAAAACCTTTGGGGATCAATTAAATTGCGTGATAGTCTGTGTCGGTACGTGTGAGATCCACCTTTCCAAGTTTTTGGGGTTCATCTCATACTTCTGAAGATTTGAGGGTGCTGCCTGTTCCATACTCCTCCTCCTACTGCTCAACCATCCTTTTAGGGGTACAAACAATAGTAATTGGGGCCTAGTGTGGTGGTGTACGTGTGAGATACATACACTTTCTTTTTGATCATATTTTCTATTCCGCTATTCAATTAAAACCTTTGGGGATCAATTAAATTGCGTGATAGTCTGTGTCGGTACGTGTGAGATCCACCTTTCCAAGTTTTTGGGGTTCATCTCATACTTCTGAAGATTTGAGGGTGCTGCCTGTTCCATACTCCTCCTCCTACTGCTCAACCATCCTTTTAGGGGTACAAACAATAGTAATTGCGGCCTAGTGTGGTGGTGTACGTGTGAGATACATACACTTTCTTTTTGATCATATTTTCTATTCCGCTATTCAATTAAATCCTTTGGGGATCAATTAAATTGCGTGATAGTCTGTGTCGGTACGTGTGAGATCCACCTTTCCAAGTTTTTGGGGTTCATCTCATACTTCTGAAGATTTGAGGGTGCTGCCTGTTCCATACTCCTCCTCCTACTGCTCAACCATCCTTTTAGGGGTACAAACAATAGTAATTGGGGCCTAGTGTGGTGGTGTACGTGTGAGATACATACACTTTCTTTTTGATCGTATTTTCTATTCCACTATTCAATTAAAACCTTTGGGGATCAATTAAATTGCGTGATAGTCTGTGTCGGTACGTGTGAGATCCACCTTTCCAAGTTTTTGGGGTTCATCTCATACTTCTGAAGATTTGAGGGTGCTGCCTGTTCCATACTCCTCCTCCTACTGCTCAACCATCCTTTTAGGGGTACAAACAATAGTAATTGGGGCCTAGTGTGGTGGTGTACGTGTGAGATACATACACTTTCTTTTTGATCATATTTTCTATTCCGCTATTCAATTAAAACCTTTGGGGATCAATTAAATTGCGTGATAGTCTGTGTCGGTACGTGTGAGATCCACCTTTCCAAGTTTTTGGGGTTCATCTCATACTTCTGAAGATTTGAGGGTGCTGCCTGTTCCATACTCCTCCTCCTACTCCTCAACCATCCTTTTAGGGGTACAAACAATAGTAATTGGGGCCTAGTGTGGTGGTGTATGTGTGAGATACATACACTTTCTTTTTGATCATATTTTCTATTCCGCTATTCAATTAAAACCTTTGGGGATCAATTGAATTGCGTGATAGTCTGTGTCGGTACGTGTGAGATCCACCTTTCCAAGTTTTTGGGGTTCATCTCATACTTCTGAAGATTTGAGGGTGCTGCCTGTTCCATACTCCTCCTCCTCCGGCTCAACCATCCTTTTAGGGGTACAAACAATAGTAATTGGGGCCTAGTGTGGTGGTGTACGTGTGAGATACATACACTTTCTTTTTGATCATATTTTCAATTCCGCTATTCAATTAAAACCTTTGGGGATCAATTAAATTGCGTGATAGTCTGTGTCGGTACGTGTGAGATCCACCTTTCCAAGTTTTTGGGGTTCATCTCATACTTCTGAAGATTTGAGGGTGCTGCCTGTTCCATACTCCTCCTCCTACTCCTCAACCATCCTTTTAGGGGTACAAACAATAGTAATTGGGGCCTAGTGTGGTGGTGTACGTGTGAGATACATACACTTTCTTTTTGATTATATTTTCTATTCCGCTATTCAATTAAAACCTTTGGGGATCAATTAAATTGCGTGATAGTCTGTGTCGGTACGTGTGAGATCCACCTTTCCAAGTTTTTGGGGTTCATCTCATACTTCTGAAGATTTGAGGGTGCTGCCTGTTCCATACTCCTCCTCCTACTGCTCAACCATCCTTTTAGGGGTACAAACAATAGTAATTGGGGCCTAGTGTGGTGGTGTACGTGTGAGATACATACACTTTCTTTTTGATCATATTTTCTATTCCGCTATTCAATTAAAACCTTTGGGGATCAATTAAATTGCGTGATAGTCTGTGTCGGTACGTGTGAGATCCACCTTTCCAAGTTTTTGGGGTTCATCTCATACTTCTGAAGATTTGAGGGTGCTGCCTGTTCCATACTCCTCCTCCTACTCCTCAACCATCCTTTTAGGGGTACAAACAATAGTAATTGGGGCCTAGTGTGGTGGTGTACGTGTGAGATACATACACTTTCTTTTTGATCATATTTTCTATTCCGCTATTCAATTAAAACCTTTGGGGATCAATTAAATTGCGTGATAGTCTGTGTCGGTACGTGTGAGATCCACCTTTCCAAGTTTTTGGGGTTCATCTCATACTTCTGAAGATTTGAGGGTGCTGCCTGTTCCATACTCCTCCTCCTACTGCTCAACCATCCTTTTAGGGGTACAAACAATAGTAATTGCGGCCTAGTGTGGTGGTGTACGTGTGAGATACATACACTTTCTTTTTGATCATATTTTCTATTCCGCTATTCAATTAAATCCTTTGGGGATCAATTAAATTGCGTGATAGTCTGTGTCGGTACGTGTGAGATCCACCTTTCCAAGTTTTTGGGGTTCATCTCATACTTCTGAAGATTTGAGGGTGCTGCCTGTTCCATACTCCTCCTCCTACTGCTCAACCATCCTTTTAGGGGTACAAACAATAGTAATTGGGGCCTAGTGTGGTGGTGTACGTGTGAGATACATACACTTTCTTTTTGATCATATTTTCTATTCCGCTATTCAATTAAAACCTTTGGGGATCAATTAAATTGCGTGATAGTCTGTGTCGGTACGTGTGAGATCCACCTTTCCAAGTTTTTGGGGTTCATCTCATACTTCTGAAGATTTGAGGGTGCTGCCTGTTCCATACTCCTCCTCCTACTGCTCAACCATCCTTTTAGGGGTACAAACAATAGTAATTGGGGCCTAGTGTGGTGGTGTACGTGTGAGATACATACACTTTCTTTTTGATCATATTTTCTATTCCGCTATTCAATTAAAACCTTTGGGGATCAATTAAATTGCGTGATAGTCTGTGTCGGTACGTGTGAGATCCACCTTTCCAAGTTTTTGGGGTTCATCTCATACTTCTGAAGATTTGAGGGTGCTGCCTGATCCATACTCCTCCTCCTACTCCTCAACCATCCTTTTAGGGGTACAAACAATAGTAATTGGGGCCTAGTGTGGTGGTGTATGTGTGAGATACATACACTTTCTTTTTGATCATATTTTCTATTCCGCTATTCAATTAAAACCTTTGGGGATCAATTGAATTGCGTGATAGTCTGTGTCGGTACGTGTGAGATCCACCTTTCCAAGTTTTTGGGGTTCATCTCATACTTCTGAAGATTTGAGGGTGCTGCCTGTTCCATACTCCTCCTCCTCCTGCTCAACCATCCTTTTAGGGGTACAAACAATAGTAATTGGGGCCTAGTGTGGTGGTGTACGTGTGAGATACATACACTTTCTTTTTGATCATATTTTCAATTCCGCTATTCAATTAAAACCTTTGGGGATCAATTAAATTGCGTGATAGTCTGTGTCGGTACGTGTGAGATCCACCTTTCCAAGTTTTTGGGGTTCATCTCATACTTCTGAAGATTTGAGGGTGCTGCCTGTTCCATACTCCTCCTCCTACTCCTCAACCATCCTTTTAGGGGTACAAACAATAGTAATTGGGGCCTAGTGTGGTGGTGTACGTGTGAGATACATACACTTTCTTTTTGATTATATTTTCTATTCCGCTATTCAATTAAAACCTTTGGGGATCAATTAAATTGCGTGATAGTCTGTGTCGGTACGTGTGAGATCCACCTTTCCAAGTTTTTGGGGTTCATCTCATACTTCTGAAGATTTGAGGGTGCTGCCTGTTCCATACTCCTCCTCCTACTGCTCAACCATCCTTTTAGGGGTACAAACAATAGTAATTGCGGCCTAGTGTTGTGGTGTACGTGTGAGATACATACACTTTCTTTTTGATCATATTTTCAATTCCGCTATTCAATTAAAACCTTTGGGGATCAATTAAATTGCGTGATAGTCTGTGTCGGTACGTGTGAGATCCACCTTTCCAAGTTTTTGGGGTTCATCTCATACTTCTGAAGATTTGAGGGTGCTGCCTGTTCCATACTCCTCCTCCTACTCCTCAACCATCCTTTTAGGGGTACAAACAATAGTAATTGGGGCCTAGTGTGGTGGTGTACGTGTGAGATACATACACTTTCTTTTTGATTATATTTTCTATTCCGCTATTCAATTAAAACCTTTGGGGATCAATTAAATTGCGTGATAGTCTGTGTCGGTACGTGTGAGATCCACCTTTCCAAGTTTTTGGGGTTCATCTCATACTTCTGAAGATTTGAGGGTGCTGCCTGTTCCATACTCCTCCTCCTACTGCTCAACCATCCTTTTAGGGGTACAAACAATAGTAATTGGGGCCTAGTGTGGTGGTGTACGTGTGAGATACATACACTTTCTTTTTGATCATATTTTCTATTCCGCTATTCAATTAAAACCTTTGGGGATCAATTAAATTGCGTGATAGTCTGTGTCGGTACGTGTGAGATCCACCTTTCCAAGTTTTTGGGGTTCATCTCATACTTCTGAAGATTTGAGGGTGCTGCCTGTTCCATACTCCTCCTCCTACTCCTCAACCATCCTTTTAGGGGTACAAACAATAGTAATTGGGGCCTAGTGTGGTGGTGTACGTGTGAGATACATACACTTTCTTTTTGATCATATTTTCTATTCCGCTATTCAATTAAAACCTTTGGGGATCAATTAAATTGCGTGATAGTCTGTGTCGGTACGTGTGAGATCCACCTTTCCAAGTTTTTGGGGTTCATCTCATACTTCTGAAGATTTGAGGGTGCTGCCTGTTCCATACTCCTCCTCCTACTGCTCAACCATCCTTTTAGGGGTACAAACAATAGTAATTGCGGCCTAGTGTGGTGGTGTACGTGTGAGATACATACACTTTCTTTTTGATCATATTTTCTATTCCGCTATTCAATTAAATCCTTTGGGGATCAATTAAATTGCGTGATAGTCTGTGTCGGTACGTGTGAGATCCACCTTTCCAAGTTTTTGGGGTTCATCTCATACTTCTGAAGATTTGAGGGTGCTGCCTGTTCCATACTCCTCCTCCTACTGCTCAACCATCCTTTTAGGGGTACAAACAATAGTAATTGGGGCCTAGTGTGGTGGTGTACGTGTGAGATACATACACTTTCTTTTTGATCATATTTTCTATTCCGCTATTCAATTAAATCCTTAGGGGATCAATTAAATTGCGTGATAGTCTGTGTCGGTACGTGTGAGATCCACCTTTCCAAGTTTTTGGGGTTCATCTCATACTTCTGAAGATTTGAGGGTGCTGCCTGTTCCATACTCCTCCTCCCACTCCTCAACCATCCTTTTAGGGGTACAAACAATAGTAATTGGGGCCTAGTGTGGTGGTGTACGTGTGAGATACATACACTTTCTTTTTGATTATATTTTCTATTCCGCTATTCAATTAAAACCTTTGGGGATCAATTAAATTGCGTGATAGTCTGTGTCGGTACGTGTGAGATCCACCTTTCCAAGTTTTTGGGGTTCATCTCATACTTCTGAAGATTTGAGGGTGCTGCCTGTTCCATACTCCTCCTCCTACTGCTCAACCATCCTTTTAGGGGTACAAACAATAGTAATTGGGGCCTAGTGTGGTGGTGTACGTGTGAGATACATACACTTTCTTTTTGATCATATTTTCTATTCCGCTATTCAATTAAATCCTTTGGGGATCAATTAAATTGCGTGATAGTCTGTGTCGGTACGTGTGAGATCCACCTTTCCAAGTTTTTGGGGTTCATCTCATACTTCTGAAGATTTGAGGGTGCTGTATGTTCCATACTCCTCCTCCTACTGCTCAACCATCCTTTTAGGGGTACAAACAATAGTAATTGGGGCCTAGTGTGGTGGTGTACGTGTGAGATACATACACTTTCTTTTTGATCATATTTTCTATTCCGCTATTCAATTAAATCCTTTGGGGATCAATTAAATTGCGTGATAGTCTGTGTCGGTACGTGTGAGATCCACCTTTCCAAGTTTTTGGGGTTCATCTCATACTTCTGAAGATTTGAGGGTGCTGCCTGTTCCATACTCCTCCTCCTACTGCTCAACCATCCTTTTAGGGGTACAAACAATAGTAATTGGGGCCTAGTGTGGTGGTGTACGTGTGAGATACATACACTTTCTTTTTGATCATATTTTCTATTCCGCTATTCAATTAAAACCTTTGGGGATCAATTAAATTGCGTGATAGTCTGTGTCGGTACGTGTGAGATCCATCTTTCCAAGTTTTTGGGGTTCATCTCATACTTCTGAAGATTTGAGGGTGCTGCCTGTTCCATACTCCTCCTCCTACTGCTCAACCATCCTTTAAGGGGTACAAACAATAGTAATTGGGGCCTAGTGTGGTGGTGTACGTGTGAGATACATACACTTTCTTTTTGATCATATTTTCTATTCCGCTATTCAATTAAAACCTTTGGGGATCAATGAAATTGCTTGATAGTCTGTGTCGGTACATGTGAGATCCACCTTTCCAAGTTTTTGGGGTTCATATCATACTTCTGAAGATTTGAGGGTGCTGCTTGTTCCATACTCCTCCTCCTACTGCTCAACCATCCTTTTAGGGGTACAAACAATAGTAATTGGGGCCTAGTGTGGTGGTGTACGTGTGAGATACATAAACTTTCTTTTTGATCATATTTTCTATTCCGCTATTCAATTAAAACCTTTGGGGATCAATTAAATTGCGTGATAGTCTGTGTCGGTACGTGTGAGATCCACCTTTCCAAGTTTTTGGGGTTCATCTCATACTTCTGAAGATTTGAGGGTGCTGCCTGTTCCATACTCCTCCTCCTACTGCTCAACCATCCTTTTAGGGGTACAAACAATAGTAATTGCGGCCTAGTGTGGTGGTGTACGTGTGAGATACATACACTTTCTTTTTGATCATATTTTCTATTCCGCTATTCAATTAAATCCTTTGGGGATCAATTAAATTGCGTGATAGTCTGTGTCGGTACGTGTGAGATCCACCTTTCCAAGTTTTTGGGGTTCATCTCATACTTCTGAAGATTTGAGGGTGCTGCCTGTTCCATACTCCTCCTCCTACTGCTCAACCATCCTTTAAGGGGTACAAACAATAGTAATTGGGGCCTAGTGTGGTGGTGTACGTGTGAGATACATACACTTTCTTTTTGATCATATTTTCTATTCCGCTATTCAATTAAAACCTTTGGGGATCAATGAAATTGCGTGATAGTCTGTGTCGGTACATGTGAGATCCACCTTTCCAAGTTTTTGGGGTTCATATCATACTTCTGAAGATTTGAGGGTGCTGCTTGTTCCATACTCCTCCTCCTACTGCTCAACCATCCTTTTAGGGGTACAAACAATAGTAATTGGGGCCTAGTGTGGTGGTGTACGTGTGAGATACATAAACTTTCTTTTTGATCATATTTTCTATTCCGCTATTCAATTAAAACCTTTGGGGATCAATTAAATTGCGTGATAGTCTGTGTCGGTACGTGTGAGATCCCCCTTTCCAAGTTTTTGGGGTTCATCTCATACTTCTGAAGATTTGAGGGTGCTGCCTGTTCCATACTCCTCCTCCTACTGCTCAACCATCCTTTTAGGGGTACAAACAATAGTAATTGCGGCCTAGTGTGGTGGTGTACGTGTGAGATACATACACTTTCTTTTTGATCATATTTTCTATTCCGCTATTCAATTAAATCCTTTGGGGATCAATTAAATTGCGTGATAGTCTGTGTCGGTACGTGTGAGATCCACCTTTCCAAGTTTTTGGGGTTCATCTCATACTTCTGAAGATTTGAGGGTGCTGCCTGTTCCATACTCCTCCTCCTACTGCTCAACCATCCTTTTAGGGGTACAAACAATAGTAATTGGGGCCTAGTGTGGTGGTGTACGTGTGAGATACATACACTTTCTTTTTGATCATATTTTCTATTCCGCTATTCAATTAAAACCTTTGGGGATCAATTAAATTGCGTGATAGTCTGTGTCGGTACGTGTGAGATCCACCTTTCCAAGTTTTTGGGGTTCATCTCATACTTCTGAAGATTTGAGGGTGCTGCCTGTTCCATACTCCTCCTCCTACTGCTCAACCATCCTTTTAGGGGTACAAACAATAGTAATTGGGGCCTAGTGTGGTGGTGTACGTGTGAGATACATACACTTTCTTTTTGATCATATTTTCTATTCCGCTATTCAATTAAAACCTTTGGGGATCAATTAAATTGCGTGATAGTCTGTGTCGGTACGTGTGAGATCCACCTTTCCAAGTTTTTGGGGTTCATCTCATACTTCTGAAGATTTGAGGGTGCTGCCTGTTCCATACTCCTCCTCCTACTCCTCATCCATCCTTTTAGGGGTACAAACAATAGTAATTGGGGCCTAGTGTGGTGGTGTATGTGTGAGATACATACACTTTCTTTTTGATCATATTTTCTATTCCGCTATTCAATTAAAACCTTTGGGGATCAATTGAATTGCGTGATAGTCTGTGTCGGTACGTGTGAGATCCACCTTTCCAAGTTTTTGGGGTTCATCTCATACTTCTGAAGATTTGAGGGTGCTGCCTGTTCCATACTCCTCCTCCTCCTGCTCAACCATCCTTTTAGGGGTACAAACAATAGTAATTGGGGCCTAGTGTGGTGGTGTACGTGTGAGATACATACACTTTCTTTTTGATCATATTTTCAATTCCGCTATTCAATTAAAACCTTTGGGGATCAATTAAATTGCGTGATAGTCTGTGTCGGTACGTGTGAGATCCACCTTTCCAAGTTTTTGGGGTTCATCTCATACTTCTGAAGATTTGAGGGTGCTGCCTGTTCCATACTCCTCCTCCTACTCCTCAACCATCCTTTTAGGGGTACAAACAATAGTAATTGGGGCCTAGTGTGGTGGTGTACGTGTGAGATACATACACTTTCTTTTTGATTATATTTTCTATTCCGCTATTCAATTAAAACCTTTGGGGATCAATTAAATTGCGTGATAGTCTGTGTCGGTACGTGTGAGATCCACCTTTCCAAGTTTTTGGGGTTCATCTCATACTTCTGAAGATTTGAGGGTGCTGCCTGTTCCATACTCCTCCTCCTACTGCTCAACCATCCTTTTAGGGGTACAAACAATAGTAATTGGGGCCTAGTGTGGTGGTGTACGTGTGAGATACATACACTTTCTTTTTGATCATATTTTCTATTCCGCTATTCAATTAAAACCTTTGGGGATCAATTAAATTGCGTGATAGTCTGTGTCGGTACGTGTGAGATCCACCTTTCCAAGTTTTTGGGGTTCATCTCATACTTCTGAAGATTTGAGGGTGCTGCCTGTTCCATACTCCTCCTCCTACTGCTCAACCATCCTTTTAGGGGTACAAACAATAGTAATTGCGGCCTAGTGTGGTGGTGTACGTGTGAGATACATACACTTTCTTTTTGATCATATTTTCTATTCCGCTATTCAATTAAATCCTTTGGGGATCAATTAAATTGCGTGATAGTCTGTGTCGGTACGTGTGAGATCCACCTTTCCAAGTTTTTGGGGTTCATCTCATACTTCTGAAGATTTGAGGGTGCTGCCTGTTCCATACTCCTCCTCCTACTGCTCAACCATCCTTTTAGGGGTACAAACAATAGTAATTGGGGCCTAGTGTGGTGGTGTACGTGTGAGATACATACACTTTCTTTTTGATCGTATTTTCTATTCCGCTATTCAATTAAAACCTTTGGGGATCAATTAAATTGCGTGATAGTCTGTGTCGGTACGTGTGAGATCCACCTTTCCAAGTTTTTGGGGTTCATCTCATACTTCTGAAGATTTGAGGGTGCTGCCTGTTCCATACTCCTCCTCCTACTGCTCAACCATCCTTTTAGGGGTACAAACAATAGTAATTGGGGCCTAGTGTGGTGGTGTACGTGTGAGATACATACACTTTCTTTTTGATCATATTTTCTATTCCGCTATTCAATTAAAACCTTTGGGGATCAATTAAATTGCGTGATAGTCTGTGTCGGTACGTGTGAGATCCACCTTTCCAAGTTTTTGGGGTTCATCTCATACTTCTGAAGATTTGAGGGTGCTGCCTGTTCCATACTCCTCCTCCTACTCCTCAACCATCCTTTTAGGGGTACAAACAATAGTAATTGGGGCCTAGTGTGGTGGTGTATGTGTGAGATACATACACTTTCTTTTTGATCATATTTTCTATTCCGCTATTCAATTAAAACCTTTGGGGATCAATTGAATTGCGTGATAGTCTGTGTCGGTACGTGTGAGATCCACCTTTCCAAGTTTTTGGGGTTCATCTCATACTTCTGAAGATTTGAGGGTGCTGCCTGTTCCATACTCCTCCTCCTCCGGCTCAACCATCCTTTTAGGGGTACAAACAATAGTAATTGGGGCCTAGTGTGGTGGTGTACGTGTGAGATACATACACTTTCTTTTTGATCATATTTTCAATTCCGCTATTCAATTAAAACCTTTGGGGATCAATTAAATTGCGTGATAGTCTGTGTCGGTACGTGTGAGATCCACCTTTCCAAGTTTTTGGGGTTCATCTCATACTTCTGAAGATTTGAGGGTGCTGCCTGTTCCATACTCCTCCTCCTACTGCTCAACCATCCTTTTAGGGGTACAAACAATAGTAATTGGGGCCTAGTGTGGTGGTGTACGTGTGAGATACATACACTTTATTTTTGATCATATTTTCTATTCCGCTATTCAATTAAAACCTTTGGGGATCAATTAAATTGCGTGATAGTCTGTGTCGGTACGTGTGAGATCCACCTTTCCAAGTTTTTGGGGTTCATCTCATACTTCTGAAGATTTGAGGGTGCTGCCTGTTCCATACTCCTCCTCCTACTCCTCAACCATCCTTTTAGGGGTACAAACAATAGTAATTGGGGCCTAGTGTGGTGGTGTACGTGTGAGATACATACACTTTCTTTTTGATCATATTTTCTATTCCGCTATTCAATTAAAACCTTTGGGGATCAATTAAATTGCGTGATAGTCTGTGTCGGTACGTGTGAGATCCACCTTTCCAAGTTTTTGGGGTTCATCTCATACTTCTGAAGATTTGAGGGTGCTGCCTGTTCCATACTCCTCCTCCTACTGCTCAACCATCCTTTTAGGGGTACAAACAATAGTAATTGCGGCCTAGTGTGGTGGTGTACGTGTGAGATACATACACTTTCTTTTTGATCATATTTTCTATTCCGCTATTCAATTAAATCCTTTGGGGATCAATTAAATTGCGTGATAGTCTGTGTCGGTACGTGTGAGATCCACCTTTCCAAGTTTTTGGGGTTCATCTCATACTTCTGAAGATTTGAGGGTGCTGCCTGTTCCATACTCCTCCTCCTACTGCTCAACCATCCTTTTAGGGGTACAAACAATAGTAATTGGGGCCTAGTGTGGTGGTGTACGTGTGAGATACATACACTTTCTTTTTGATCATATTTTCTATTCCGCTATTCAATTAAAACCTTTGGGGATCAATTAAATTGCGTGATAGTCTGTGTCGGTACGTGTGAGATCCACCTTTCCAAGTTTTTGGGGTTCATCTCATACTTCTGAAGATTTGAGGGTGCTGCCTGTTCCATACTCCTCCTCCTACTGCTCAACCATCCTTTTAGGGGTACAAACAATAGTAATTGGGGCCTAGTGTGGTGGTGTACGTGTGAGATACATACACTTTCTTTTTGATCATATTTTCTATTCCGCTATTCAATTAAAACCTTTGGGGATCAATTAAATTGCGTGATAGTCTGTGTCGGTACGTGTGAGATCCACCTTTCCAAGTTTTTGGGGTTCATCTCATACTTCTGAAGATTTGAGGGTGCTGCCTGATCCATACTCCTCCTCCTACTCCTCAACCATCCTTTTAGGGGTACAAACAATAGTAATTGGGGCCTAGTGTGGTGGTGTATGTGTGAGATACATACACTTTCTTTTTGATCATATTTTCTATTCCGCTATTCAATTAAAACCTTTGGGGATCAATTGAATTGCGTGATAGTCTGTGTCGGTACGTGTGAGATCCACCTTTCCAAGTTTTTGGGGTTCATCTCATACTTCTGAAGATTTGAGGGTGCTGCCTGTTCCATACTCCTCCTCCTCCTGCTCAACCATCCTTTTAGGGGTACAAACAATAGTAATTGGGGCCTAGTGTGGTGGTGTACGTGTGAGATACATACACTTTCTTTTTGATCATATTTTCAATTCCGCTATTCAATTAAAACCTTTGGGGATCAATTAAATTGCGTGATAGTCTGTGTCGGTACGTGTGAGATCCACCTTTCCAAGTTTTTGGGGTTCATCTCATACTTCTGAAGATTTGAGGGTGCTGCCTGTTCCATACTCCTCCTCCTACTCCTCAACCATCCTTTTAGGGGTACAAACAATAGTAATTGGGGCCTAGTGTGGTGGTGTACGTGTGAGATACATACACTTTCTTTTTGATTATATTTTCTATTCCGCTATTCAATTAAAACCTTTGGGGATCAATTAAATTGCGTGATAGTCTGTGTCGGTACGTGTGAGATCCACCTTTCCAAGTTTTTGGGGTTCATCTCATACTTCTGAAGATTTGAGGGTGCTGCCTGTTCCATACTCCTCCTCCTACTGCTCAACCATCCTTTTAGGGGTACAAACAATAGTAATTGCGGCCTAGTGTTGTGGTGTACGTGTGAGATACATACACTTTCTTTTTGATCATATTTTCAATTCCGCTATTCAATTAAAACCTTTGGGGATCAATTAAATTGCGTGATAGTCTGTGTCGGTACGTGTGAGATCCACCTTTCCAAGTTTTTGGGGTTCATCTCATACTTCTGAAGATTTGAGGGTGCTGCCTGTTCCATACTCCTCCTCCTACTCCTCAACCATCCTTTTAGGGGTACAAACAATAGTAATTGGGGCCTAGTGTGGTGGTGTACGTGTGAGATACATACACTTTCTTTTTGATTATATTTTCTATTCCGCTATTCAATTAAAACCTTTGGGGATCAATTAAATTGCGTGATAGTCTGTGTCGGTACGTGTGAGATCCACCTTTCCAAGTTTTTGGGGTTCATCTCATACTTCTGAAGATTTGAGGGTGCTGCCTGTTCCATACTCCTCCTCCTACTGCTCAACCATCCTTTTAGGGGTACAAACAATAGTAATTGGGGCCTAGTGTGGTGGTGTACGTGTGAGATACATACACTTTCTTTTTGATCATATTTTCTATTCCGCTATTCAATTAAAACCTTTGGGGATCAATTAAATTGCGTGATAGTCTGTGTCGGTACGTGTGAGATCCACCTTTCCAAGTTTTTGGGGTTCATCTCATACTTCTGAAGATTTGAGGGTGCTGCCTGTTCCATACTCCTCCTCCTACTCCTCAACCATCCTTTTAGGGGTACAAACAATAGTAATTGGGGCCTAGTGTGGTGGTGTACGTGTGAGATACATACACTTTCTTTTTGATCATATTTTCTATTCCGCTATTCAATTAAAACCTTTGGGGATCAATTAAATTGCGTGATAGTCTGTGTCGGTACGTGTGAGATCCACCTTTCCAAGTTTTTGGGGTTCATCTCATACTTCTGAAGATTTGAGGGTGCTGCCTGTTCCATACTCCTCCTCCTACTGCTCAACCATCCTTTTAGGGGTACAAACAATAGTAATTGCGGCCTAGTGTGGTGGTGTACGTGTGAGATACATACACTTTCTTTTTGATCATATTTTCTATTCCGCTATTCAATTAAATCCTTTGGGGATCAATTAAATTGCGTGATAGTCTGTGTCGGTACGTGTGAGATCCACCTTTCCAAGTTTTTGGGGTTCATCTCATACTTCTGAAGATTTGAGGGTGCTGCCTGTTCCATACTCCTCCTCCTACTGCTCAACCATCCTTTTAGGGGTACAAACAATAGTAATTGGGGCCTAGTGTGGTGGTGTACGTGTGAGATACATACACTTTCTTTTTGATCATATTTTCTATTCCGCTATTCAATTAAAACCTTTGGGGATCAATTAAATTGCGTGATAGTCTGTGTCGGTACGTGTGAGATCCACCTTTCCAAGTTTTTGGGGTTCATCTCATACTTCTGAAGATTTGAGGGTGCTGCCTGTTCCATACTCCTCCTCCTACTGCTCAACCATCCTTTTAGGGGTACAAACAATAGTAATTGGGGCCTAGTGTGGTGGTGTACGTGTGAGATACATACACTTTCTTTTTGATCATATTTTCTATTCCGCTATTCAATTAAAACCTTTGGGGATCAATTAAATTGCGTGATAGTCTGTGTCGGTACGTGTGAGATCCACCTTTCCAAGTTTTTGGGGTTCATCTCATACTTCTGAAGATTTGAGGGTGCTGCCTGATCCATACTCCTCCTCCTACTCCTCAACCATCCTTTTAGGGGTACAAACAATAGTAATTGGGGCCTAGTGTGGTGGTGTATGTGTGAGATACATACACTTTCTTTTTGATCATATTTTCTATTCCGCTATTCAATTAAAACCTTTGGGGATCAATTGAATTGCGTGATAGTCTGTGTCGGTACGTGTGAGATCCACCTTTCCAAGTTTTTGGGGTTCATCTCATACTTCTGAAGATTTGAGGGTGCTGCCTGTTCCATACTCCTCCTCCTCCTGCTCAACCATCCTTTTAGGGGTACAAACAATAGTAATTGGGGCCTAGTGTGGTGGTGTACGTGTGAGATACATACACTTTCTTTTTGATCATATTTTCAATTCCGCTATTCAATTAAAACCTTTGGGGATCAATTAAATTGCGTGATAGTCTGTGTCGGTACGTGTGAGATCCACCTTTCCAAGTTTTTGGGGTTCATCTCATACTTCTGAAGATTTGAGGGTGCTGCCTGTTCCATACTCCTCCTCCTACTCCTCAACCATCCTTTTAGGGGTACAAACAATAGTAATTGGGGCCTAGTGTGGTGGTGTACGTGTGAGATACATACACTTTCTTTTTGATTATATTTTCTATTCCGCTATTCAATTAAAACCTTTGGGGATCAATTAAATTGCGTGATAGTCTGTGTCGGTACGTGTGAGATCCACCTTTCCAAGTTTTTGGGGTTCATCTCATACTTCTGAAGATTTGAGGGTGCTGCCTGTTCCATACTCCTCCTCCTACTGCTCAACCATCCTTTTAGGGGTACAAACAATAGTAATTGCGGCCTAGTGTGGTGGTGTACGTGTGAGATACATACACTTTCTTTTTGATCATATTTTCTATTCCGCTATTCAATTAAATCCTTTGGGGATCAATTAAATTGCGTGATAGTCTGTGTCGGTACGTGTGAGATCCACCTTTCCAAGTTTTTGGGGTTCATCTCATACTTCTGAAGATTTGAGGGTGCTGCCTGTTCCATACTCCTCCTCCTACTGCTCAACCATCCTTTTAGGGGTACAAACAATAGTAATTGGGGCCTAGTGTGGTGGTGTACGTGTGAGATACATACACTTTCTTTTTGATCATATTTTCTATTCCGCTATTCAATTAAAACCTTTGGGGATCAATTAAATTGCGTGATAGTCTGTGTCGGTACGTGTGAGATCCACCTTTCCAAGTTTTTGGGGTTCATCTCATACTTCTGAAGATTTGAGGGTGCTGCCTGTTCCATACTCCTCCTCCTACTGCTCAACCATCCTTTTAGGGGTACAAACAATAGTAATTGGGGCCTAGTGTGGTGGTGTACGTGTGAGATACATACACTTTCTTTTTGATCATATTTTCTATTCCGCTATTCAATTAAAACCTTTGGGGATCAATTAAATTGCGTGATAGTCTGTGTCGGTACGTGTGAGATCCACCTTTCCAAGTTTTTGGGGTTCATCTCATACTTCTGAAGATTTGAGGGTGCTGCCTGTTCCATACTCCTCCTCCTACTCCTCAACCATCCTTTTAGGGGTACAAACAATAGTAATTGGGGCCTAGTGTGGTGGTGTATGTGTGAGATACATACACTTTCTTTTTGATCATATTTTCTATTCCGCTATTCAATTAAAACCTTTGGGGATCAATTGAATTGCGTGATAGTCTGTGTCGGTACGTGTGAGATCCACCTTTCCAAGTTTTTGGGGTTCATCTCATACTTCTGAAGATTTGAGGGTGCTGCCTGTTCCATACTCCTCCTCCTCCTGCTCAACCATCCTTTTAGGGGTACAAACAATAGTAATTGGGGCCTAGTGTGGTGGTGTACGTGTGAGATACATACACTTTCTTTTTGATCATATTTTCAATTCCGCTATTCAATTAAAACCTTTGGGGATCAATTAAATTGCGTGATAGTCTGTGTCGGTACGTGTGAGATCCACCTTTCCAAGTTTTTGGGGTTCATCTCATACTTCTGAAGATTTGAGGGTGCTGCCTGTTCCATACTCCTCCTCCTACTCCTCAACCATCCTTTTAGGGGTACAAACAATAGTAATTGGGGCCTAGTGTGGTGGTGTACGTGTGAGATACATACACTTTCTTTTTGATTATATTTTCTATTCCGCTATTCAATTAAAACCTTTGGGGATCAATTAAATTGCGTGATAGTCTGTGTCGGTACGTGTGAGATCCACCTTTCCAAGTTTTTGGGGTTCATCTCATACTTCTGAAGATTTGAGGGTGCTGCCTGTTCCATACTCCTCCTCCTACTGCTCAACCATCCTTTTAGGGGTACAAACAATAGTAATTGGGGCCTAGTGTGGTGGTGTACGTGTGAGATACATACACTTTCTTTTTGATCATATTTTCTATTCCGCTATTCAATTAAAACCTTTGGGGATCAATTAAATTGCGTGATAGTCTGTGTCGGTACGTGTGAGATCCACCTTTCCAAGTTTTTGGGGTTCATCTCATACTTCTGAAGATTTGAGGGTGCTGCCTGTTCCATACTCCTCCTCCTACTCCTCAACCATCCTTTTAGGGGTACAAACAATAGTAATTGGGGCCTAGTGTGGTGGTGTACGTGTGAGATACATACACTTTCTTTTTGATCATATTTTCTATTCCGCTATTCAATTAAAACCTTTGGGGATCAATTAAATTGCGTGATAGTCTGTGTCGGTACGTGTGAGATCCACCTTTCCAAGTTTTTGGGGTTCATCTCATACTTCTGAAGATTTGAGGGTGCTGCCTGTTCCATACTCCTCCTCCTACTGCTCAACCATCCTTTTAGGGGTGCAAACAATAGTAATTGGGGCCTAGTGTGGTGGTGTACGTGTGAGATACATACTCTTTCTTTTTGATCATATTTTCTATTCCGCTATTCAATTAAAACCTTTGGGGATCAATTAAATTGCGTGATAGTCTGTGTCGGTACGTGTGAGATCCACCTTTCCAAGTTTTTGGGGTTCATCTCATACTTCTGAAGATTTGAGGGTGCTGCCTGTTCCATACTCTTCCTCCTACTGCTCAACCATCCTTTTAGGGGTACAAACAATAGTAATTGGGGCCTAGTGTGGTGATGTACGTGTGAGATACATACACTTTCTTTTTGATCATATTTTCTATTCCGCTATTCAATTAAATCCTTTGGGGATCAATTAAATTGCGTGATAGTCTGTGTCGGTACGTGTGAGATCCACCTTTCCAAGTTTTTGGGGTTCATCTCATTCTTCTGAAGATTTGAGGGTGCTGCCTGTTCCATACTCCTCCTCCTACTGCTCAACAATCCTTTTAGGGGTACAAACAATAGTAATTGGGGCCTAGTGTGGTGGTGTACGTGTGAGATACATACACTTTCTTTTTGATCATATTTTCTATTCCGCTATTCAATTAAAACCTTTGGGGATCAATTAAATTGCGTGATAGTCTGTGTCGGTATGTGTGAGATCCACCTTTCCAAGTTTTTGGGGTTCATCTCATACTTCTGAAGATTTGAGGGTGCTGCCTGTTCCATACTCCTCCTCCTACTGCTCAACCATCCTTTTAGGGGTACAAACAATAGTAATTGGGGCCTAGTGTGGTGGTGTACGTGTGAGATACATACACTTTCTTTTTGATCATATTTTCTATTCCGCTATTCAATTAAATCCTTTGGGGATCAATTAAATTGCGTGATAGTCTGTGTCGGTACGTGTGAGATCCACCTTTCCAAGTTTTTGGGGTTCATCTCATTCTTCTGAAGATTTGAGGGTGCTGCCTGTTCCATACTCCTCCTCCTACTGCTCAACCATCCTTTTAGGGGTACAAACAATAGTAATTGGGGCCTAGTGTGGTGGTGTACGTGTGAGATACATACACTTTCTTTTTGATCATATTTTCTATTCCGCTATTCAATTAAAACCTTTGGGGATCAATTAAATTGCGTGATAGTCTGTGTCGGTACGTGTGAGATCCACCTTTCCAAGTTTTTGGGGTTCATCTCATACTTCTGAAGATTTGAGGGTGCTGCCTGTTCCATACTCCTCCTCCTACTGCTCAACCATCCTTTTAGGGGTACAAACAATAGTAATTGGGGCCTAGTGTGGTGGTGTATGTGTGAGATACATACACTTTCTTTTTGATAATATTTTCTATTCCGCTATTCAATTAAAACCTTTGGGGATCAGTTAAATTGCGTGATAGTCTGTGTCGGTACGTGTGAGATCCACCTTTCCAAGTTTTTGGGGTTCATCTCATACTTCTGAAGATTTGAGGGTGCTGCCTGTTCCATACTCCTCCTCCTACTGCTCAACCATCCTTTTAGGGGTACAAACAATAGTAATTGGGGCCTAGTGTGGTGGTGTACGTGTGAGATACATACACTTTCTTTTTGATCATATTTTCTATTCCGCTATTCAATTAAAACCTTTGGGGATCAATTAAATTGCGTGATAGTCTGTGTCGGTACGTGTGAGATCCACCTTTCCAAGTTTTTGGGGTTCATCTCATACTTCTGAAGATTTGAGGGTGCTGCCGGTTCCATACTCCTCCTCCTACTGCTCAACCATCCTTTTAGGGGTACAAACAATAGTAATTGGGGCCTAGTGTGGTGGTGTACGTGTGAGATACATACACTTTCTTTTTGATCATATTTTCTATTCCGCTATTCAATTAAAACCTTTGGGGATCAATTAAATTGCGTGATAGTCTGTGTCGGTACGTGTGAGATCCACCTTTCCAAGTTTTTGGGGTTCATCTCATACTTCTGAAGATTTGAGGGTGCTTCCTGTTCCATACTCCTCCTCCTACTGCTCAACCATCCTTTTAGGGGTACAAACAATAGTAATTGGGGCCTAGTGTGGTGGTGTACGTGCGAGATACATACACTTTTTTTGATCATATTTCCTATTCCGCTATTCAATAAAAACCTTTGAGGATCAATTGAATTGCGGGATAGTCTGTGTCGGTACGCGTGAGATCCACCTTTCCAAGTTTTTGAGGTTCATCTCATACTTCTGAAGATTTGAGGGTGCTGTCTGTTCCATACTCCTCCTACTCCTCATCCATCCTTTTAGGGGTAGAAACAATAGTAATTGGGGCCTAGTGTGGTTTTTTACGTGCGAGATACATACACTTTTTTGGATCATATTTCCTATTCCGCTATTCAATAAAAACCTTTCTAGGGCAAGATCTTAAATTACAGAAATATGAGGAGACCGTCAAATAAGGGCCGTGGCCTGGGTTGTGGTGCTGCTGGTAGAGCTCCTGTTGCAAGGAGAGGACGTGGTCGATCTGTGCCAGCTACACGCACAAGTGAAACACCTTCCTCAAGTGTGAGTAGGCGACAGAACCTGCATCAGTATTTGGTAGGGCATCATACGCCCCTAGAAGTGATGAGGCCAGAACAAGTGGAGGCGATAGTAGATTGGTTTGCTGCTGACAGTGCCTCCAGTTCCTTCACATTGTCTCCCACCCAGTCTACTGCAGAAAGGTCCCAGTTGGCACCTGCAGCCGATGTCCAACCGTCTTTCACCTCACCCCCTTGCAAATCAGGCAAGCAGTCTGAGCCCCAAGCTCAGCAGCCTCTTCTTCTTTTTGATGACTCTGTCAGCAGGGTTTCCCAGGGCCATCCACCTAGCCCTGCCCCAGAAGTGGAAGAGATTGAGTGCAGCGATGCCCAACCACTTATTTCTCAAGATGAGTACATGCAAGGATCATTGCAGCACGTCTCCGATGATGACGAAACGCAGGTGCCAACTGCTGCGGCGTTCAGCATTGTGGAGACCGACAAGGAGGGCAGGGGTGAAGACTGGGTGGAAGATGATGTGGAGGACGATGAGGTCCTCGACCCCACATGGAATGAACGTCATGCAGGTGACCTGAGTAGTTTGGAGGAAGAGGCGGTGGTCGCACAGAGCCACCAGCACAGCAGAAGAGGGAGCAGGGTGCAGAAGCGGAGCTGCCGTGCCCTAGACACTACGCCCGCTACTGCCCAACGCAGCAAGGGAACGAGCGCACCAAAGTCAGCTCAAAGGAGTTCTCTAGCGTGGAAGTTCTTTAGAAAATGTGCTGATGACAGGACACGAGTGGTTTGCACCCTGTGCAATCAGAGCTTGAAGCGAGGCATAAACCTTCTCAACCTGAGCACAACCTGCATGATCAGGCATCTAAGTGCAAAGCACGAGCTGCAGTGGAGTACACACCTTCAAAACCAAGAAACGTCTCTGGCTCATCCTGCTTCCTCTTCTGCTGCAGTCTCGGCCGCTCCAGCCACATCTGTAGTGATACCGGCACCTGCCACCCCGCAAACAGACGATCTGTCAGCAACACCACCACCTGGGTCACCAACAACCATCTCCACAATGTCCCGTGGAAGCGTTCAGCTTTCCATCTCCCAAACACTTGAGAGGAAGAGGAAGTACCCCCCTACCCACCCGCGATCCCTGGCCCCGAATGCCAGCATTTCAAAATTATTGGCCTTTGAAATGCTGTCATTCCGTCTGGTGGAGACGCACAGTTTTAAAAACCTTATGTCGGTGGCTGTCCCACAGTACGTCGTGCCCAGCCGCCACTACTTTTCCAGGCAAGCCATCCCTTCCCTGCACAACCAAGTGGGGGAAAAAATCAGGTGTGCACTGCGCAACGCCATCTGTGCCAAGGTCCACCTAACTACCGATACGTGGACCAGTAAGCACGGTCAGGGGCGTTATATCTCCCTAACGGCACACTGGGTAAATGCAATGGCGGATGGGCCTGAGGCGGATAGCAATTTGGCGCATGTCCTTCCACCACCGAGGATTGCAGGGCGCTTCAGTTTGCCTCCTGTTCCTAACTCCTCCTACTCCGCTTCCTCATCCTCTACCGCCTCCTCATCCGGACAGCGTAACACCTTCACCACCAACTTCAGCACGGCCAGGGGTAAACGACAGCAGGCAGTTTTACAACTTGCCTGTTTGGGGGACAAACCACACACCGCGCAGGAGTTGTGGAGGAGCATGGAACAGCAGACAAATGAGTGGTTGCTGCCAGCGAGCCTCAAGCCCGGCCTGGTGGTGTGCGATAACGGGCGAAATCTCATAGCAGCTCTGGGCCTAGCCGGTTTGACGCACATCCCTTGCCTGGCGCATGTGCTGAATTTGGTGGTGCAGAGGTTCCTTAAAAACTACCCCGATATGTCAGAGCTGCTGCAGAAAGTGCGGGCCGTTTGTGCGCACTTTCGGCGTTCTCACCCTGCTGCTGCTTGCCTGGCAGCGCTGCAGCGTAACTTCGGCCTTCCTGCTCACCGCCTCATATGTGACGTGCCCACAAGGTGGAACTCCACCTTGCACATGCTGGAAAGACTGTGCGAGCAGCAGCAGGCCATAGTGGAGTTTCAGCTGCAGCACGCACGCGTGAGTCGCTCTGCGGAACAGCACCACTTCACCACCAATAACTGGGCCTCCATGCGAGACCTGTGTGCCTTGTTGCGCTGTTTTGAGTACTCCACCAACATGGCCAGTGGCAATGACGCCGTTCTCAGCTTAACTATCCCACTTCTATGCCTCCTTGAAAAAACAATTCGGGCGATGATGGAAGAGGATGTGGCACAGGATGAGGAGGAGGAGGAGGATGAAGAGGTAACATTTCCAAGGCTTTCAGGGCAGTCATTCGCAAGGGGCTCCGAGGGTGGGTTCCTGCACACACAAACGCCAGGGACACAATTGTCCAGCAGGGGCACAGTTCTGGAGGATGAGGAGGATGAGGAGGAGGAGGAGCTGGAGGAGGAGATGGAACCATGTTCACAGCAGGGTGGCACCCAGGCCAGCTCATGGCCATCACTGGTGCGTGGCTGGGGGGATACAGAGGACACGGACGATACACCTCCCACAAAGGACAGCCTTTCGTTGCCTCTGGGCAGCCTGGCACACATGAGCGATTACATGCTGCAGTGTCTCCACAATGACCGCCGAGTTGCCCACATTCTAACTTGTGCTGATTACTGGGTGGCCACGCTGCTGGATCCCCGTTACAAGGACAACGTACCTTCCTTAATTCACTCACTGGAGCGCGATCGCAAGATGCGCGAGTACAAGCGCACGCTGGTAGACGCCATGCTGCTGGCATTCCCATCTGACAGCGGGGCCGCAGTGGAAGCACAAGGCAGAGGAGGAGGAGGAGGAGGTCGCCAACGCAACCAGGGCACCGCCAGCACCTCAGAAGGCAGGGTTAGCATGGCCGAAATGTGGAAAAGCTTTGTCAGCACGCCACAACAAACAGCAGCACCAGCAGCTCCGATGGAACGTCTTAGCAGGAGGCAGCATTTTACCAACATGGTGGAGCAGTATGTGTGCACACGCCTACATGTAGTGAATGAGGGGTCTGCCCCCTTCAACTTCTGGGTCTCCAAATTGGGCACATGGCCTGAGCTTGCCCTTTACGCCTTGGAGGTGCTGGCGTGCCCTGCAGCCAGTGTATTATCTGAACGGGTATTTAGCACGGCTGGGGGCGTTATAACAGACAAGCGCAGCCGCCTGTCCAGAGACAATGTGGACAAGCTCACGTTCATTAAAATGAACCAGGCATGGATCCCACGGGACTTTTCCGTACCTTGTGCAGAATAGCAATGGATACCGACCTTACCCACCCATTGTTCCATTTTTGCTCTTTCTCACTCTTTTGGGGTGTACCCTCATTTAAACTTTGTGAAAAGAAGCAGTGTTGGCTACCTCGTCCTCCTCCTCAGGGCCAGATTAACGTAGGGGCTATTGGAGCTGCAGCTCCAGGCCCCTACCTTTTATATAGGCCCCGGGTTGGCCATATTCACTGTTACCGCTCTTCTGTCACTTGTAAACACAGAAGTCTGGCTTCTATGCTCGCTTCCCCAGGCAGCACCCTCAGAACCTCCCCACACAGCGCGAAGGCCGGACAAGGAGGGACAGTTGCTGATGCATGGATGTGTTTATGGGCTTCAGAGACAGCATCCCATGTTGAATTAGGCATGCATGGCTGCACCCTTCCTCCTCTGGGTGCATGGCAAGGCACGGCCCTTAAGGCCCTTCAAATTCCTCAGCACCAAGCCCATGATGCTCTTAATCCGGCCCTGGTCCTCCTCCACCGCCGCTTCCACCTACACCGCCCATAGGTGTGCGCAGCCTATTGCATTAAGGTGTGCACCCCAAAGTTGAAATACACATGCATGTGTTTGCCAGCAGGGAGAGTAATGTATTGGGGCCATGTACCTGTAGGCAAAGAGAAATAGAGCAGAGCAGGTCCGAGGGAGATCTTTCCCATCTCCTCACTGGCAATGCTATGTGCCCTAGGTGATTAGGGTGTGCCCAGGCACACCCGGCACACCCTGTGCGCATGCCTATGTCACCGCCACATCCACCACCACCTCAACCTCCCTCCTACTCCATATGGGCCTCGTCCTTCAGAGATGAAGAAGAACATTGTTTTATTTTTCTGTTTTTTTTGTTGTTTTAAGTTATTTCCCTATCCACATTTGTTTGCAGAGCACTTGCCATGCTCTTAATTACGTTTTGCTGCCATTTGCAGCACTCTAGCCCTTTCCTTTGGTGTTTTAGAGCCATTTTAGTGCCTTAAAGTTCGGGTCCCCATTGACTTCAATGGGGTTCGGTGTCCGGGAAAAGTTCGGTAAAAGTCCGGGACACGGACCCGGACTTTTTTTTAAAGTTCGGCCGAGCCCGTCGAACACGGACATCTAGGTGTCCGCTCAACCCTACTCGTAAGCAAACAAATGGTCTTTTTGACCAAAAACGACACTCGCAGCCCATTCAGAGCAAAAATGGTCATTTTGACCAAAAACAACACTCCCAGCCCTTGGGAGGCAACAATGGTAATTTTGACCCAAAACGAAACTGCCGGCCCTTTTAACCACTTAAGCCCCGGAGGATTTGGCTGCTAAACGACCAGGGCGATTCGGCACTGCGTGACTTTAACGGACAATTGCGCGGTCGTGCGATGCTGTACCTAAACGAATTTGGCGTCCTTTTTTTCCCACAAACAGAGCTTTCTTTTGGTGGTATTTGATCACCTGTGCGATTTTTTGATCATGCGCTATAAACAAAAAAAGAGCGTCAATTTTGCAAAAATAGCAATATTTTTTCACATTTTTTATATGAAATTCCCCCCCAAAAAAATGTAAAAATCAAAATTTTTTAACATTTTCGGCCAATTTGTTTTATGCTACCTATGTTTGGTAAAAAAAATCCGCAAAAAGCGTATTTTGATTGGTTTGCGCAAAAGTTATCGCATTTACTAACAAAGGGAAAGATTTTTGTCATTTTTGTTGTTTTTTTTTAACGCGTAATGGCGGCGATCTGCGATTATTTTTGCGGTACTGTGACATTGGGGCGGACAGATCGGACCCTTGACTGACATTTTTGACACTTTTGGGGTTACCAGCGACATTTCTACAGTAATCGGTGCTATACATATGCATTGTTACTGTAAAAATACACTGGTAGTGAAGGGGTTAACTTTATTTGGGAGGGAGGGGCTGTGTGTGTCCCTAGGGGCGTGCTTTCTACTGTGATTGGCTGTGGCTTGAGCTGTAAGGACACTGATCAACGGATCTACATAGTAGATCCGTGTGATCAGTGTCTTTACACCGAGGAGAATGACAGGCAGCTTGTTTACACAAGCTGCCTGACTTTCTCCCGCTCCCCCGCCGATCGCAGAGTCGATGTCCGCCGGTCACACGCGCGGGGGGATCCGTGACCACGCGGGAGCGGAAGCGCGCCTCCGGCGGCGCGCGCTCACTCCCTAGACCCTCACAAGCAAGCGACGTAGACCTACATCAGTTTGCCTGTGATGGGGCTGACCGCCGACGTAGATAGTCGTGCGGCGGTAGGCAAGTGGTTAAGCCAAAAAATTGCAACACTCCCGGCTCTTAGAAGCCAAAATTGGTCATTTTGACAAAAACAACACTTTATGCCCCTTTGAGACCAAAAATGGTAATTTTGACCCAAAACGACACTGCCGCCCTTGGAAGCAAAAAATTGTAATTTTGACCAAAAACTACACTTCCGGCCCTTGTAAGCCAAAAAATTGTAATTTTGATCAAAACTGACACTCCTAGCCCATGGAAGCAAAAAATGGTAATTTTGACCAAAAACGACACTCCCGGCTCTTGGAAGCCAAAAATGGCCATTTTGACCAAAAACGACACTCCTGGCTCCTGGAAGCAAAAAATTGTAATTTTGATCAAAAACTACACTCTCTGGCCCTGCTATTCAATATACACCCTTTTGGGGTAAAAAAATTTAAATTGCGGCAATTGGGCCACAGGGGTATCAAAAATGGTAAGCCACAGAATAATGTGTACAAAAAACACAGCTGATGGGCTATAGGGGGGACAGTAGGTGACCTTTGGATATGAAGTACAGAATTTGAAAAAATTGTGGTGTGACCAAACCACAAATTACCATTTTTTGCTTCCAGGAGATAGGAGTGTCGTTTTTGGTCAAAATGGCCATTTTTGGCTTCCAAGAGCCGGGAGTGTCGTTTTTGGTCAAAATTACAATTTCTTGCTTCCATGGGCTAGGAGTGTCAGTTTTGATCAAAATTACAATTTTTTGGCTTACAAGGGCCGGAAGTGTAGTTTTTGGTCAAAAAGACAATTTTTTTGCTTACGAGGGCCAAAAGTGTAGTTTTTGATCAAAATCACAATGTTTTGCTTCCGAGGGCCGCGAGTGTCGTTTTGGGACAAAATGACAATTTCTGGCTTCCAAGGGCCAGGAGTGTAGTTTTTGGTCAAAATTACCATTTTTTGCTTCCAGGAGTTGGGAGTGTCGTTTTTGGTAAAAATGGCCATTTTTGGCTTCCAAGAGCCGGGAGTGTCGTTTTTGGACAAAATTACAATTTCTGGCTTCCAAGGGCCAGGAGTGTAGTTTTTGGTCAAAATTACCATTTTTTGCTTCCAGGAGTTGGGAGTGTCGTTTCTGGTAAAAATGGCCATTTTTGGCTTCCAAGAGCCGGGAGTGTCGTTTTTGGACAAAATTACAATTTTTTGCTTCCATGGGCTAGGAGTGTCAGTTTTGGTCAAAATTACAATTTTTTGGCTTCCAAGGTCGGCAGTGTCTTTTTGGGTCAAAATTACCATTTTTGGCTTCCAAGGGCCAGAAGTGTAATTTTTGGTCAAAATGACCATTTTCTGGCTTACAAGGGCCAGGAGTGTAATTTTTGGTTAAAATTACCATTTTTGGCTTACAGGAGTGGGGAGTGTGGTTTTTGGTCAAAATTACAATTTTTTGTCTCAAAGGGAGTGTCATTTTTGGTAAAAATTACAATTTTCTGTTTCAAAGGGCCGGGACTGTCGTTATTGGTCAAAATGACCATTTTTGGTCTCAAAAGGCCGGAAGTGTTGTTTTGGGTCAAAATGACCATTTTTGGCTTACAAGGGCCAGAGAGTGTAGTTTTTGGTCAAAATTACCATTTTTGGTCTCAAAGGGCAGGAAGTGTCGTTTTTTTCAAAATGACCACTTTTGGCTTCCAAGAGCCGGGAGTGTTGTTTTTGGTCAAAATTACCATTTTTTGCTCCCAAGGGCTAGGAGTGTAGTTTTTGGTCAAAATACAATTTTTTGGCTTACAAGGGCCGCAGTGTCGTTTTGGGTCAAAATTACCATTTTTGGCGTCCAAGGGCCAGAAGTGTAATTTTTGGTCAAAATTACAATTTTTTTGCTTCCAAGGGCTAGGATGGTCGTGTTTGGTCAAAATGACCATTTTTTGGCTTACAAGGGCCAGGAGTGTCATTTTTGGTCAAAATTACCATTTTTGGCTTACAGGAGTCGGGAGTGTGATTTTTGGTAAAAATTACCATTTTTTGTCTCAAAGGGAGTGTCGTTTTTGGTATAAATTACCATTTTCTGTTTCAAGGGGCCGGGACTGTCGTTATTGGTCATATTACCATTTTTCGTCTCAAAGGGAGTGTCGTTTTTGGTAAAAATTACCATTTTCTGTTTCAAAGGGCCGGGACTGTCGTTATTGGTCAAATTGCCATTTTTGGTCTCAAAAGGCCGAAAGTGTCGTTTTGGGTCAAAATGACCATTTTTTATCTTACAAGGTCCAGAAGTGTAGTTTTTGGTCAAAATTGCAATTTTTTGCTTCCAAGGGCCGCGAGTGTCGTTTTGGGAGAAAATGACCATTTTTGGCTTCCAAGGGCCAGGAGTGTAGTTTTTGGTCAAAATTACCATTTTTTGCTTCCAATAGCCGGGGTGTCGTTTTTGGTCAAAATGGCCATTTTTGGCTTCCAGGAGCTGGAAGTGTCGTTTTTGGTCAAAATTACCATTTTTTGCTTCCATGGGCTAGGAGTGTCAGTTTTGGTCAAAATTACAATTTTTTGGCTTACAAGGGCCGGAAGTGTAGTTTTGGTCAAAATTACCATTTTTTGCTTCCAATGGCAACAGTGTCGTTTTGGGTCAAAATTACAATTTTTGGCTTCAAAGGGCCAGAAGTGTAATTTTTGGTCAAAATGACCATTTTTTTGGCTTACAAGGGCCAGGAGTGTCATTTTTGGTAAAAATTACCATTTTTGGCTTACAGGAGTTGGAAGTGTGGTTTTTGGTCAAAATTACCATTTTTTGTCTCAAAGGGAGTGTCGTTTTTGGTAAAAATTACCATTTTCTGTTTCAAAGGGCCGGGACTGTCGTTATTGGTCAAAATGACCATTTTTGGTCTCAAAAGGCCGGAAGTGTCGTTTTGGGTCAAAATGACCATTTTTGGCTTACAAGGGCCAGAGAGTGTAGTTTTTGGTCAAAATTACCATTTTTGGTCTCAAAGGGCAGGAAGTGTCGTTTTTTTTAAAATGACCACTTTTGGCTTCCAAGAGCCGGGAGTGTTGTTTTTGGTCAAAATTACCATTTTTTGCTCCCATGGGCTAGGAGTGTCGTTTTTGGTCAAAATACAATTTTTTGGCTTACAAGGGCCGGCAGTGTCGTTTTGGGTCAAAATTACCATTTTTGGCTTCCAAGGGCCAGAAGTGTAATTTTTGGTCAAAATTACCATTTTTTTGCTTCCAAGGGCTAGGATGGTAGTGTTTGGTCAAAATGACAATTTTTTGTCTTACAAGGGCCAGGAGTGTCAAAATTACCATTTTTGGCTTACAGGAGTCGGGAGTGTGGTTTTTGATAAAAATTACCATTTTTTGTCTCAAAGGGAGTGTCGTTTTTGGTAAAAATTACCATTTTCAGTTTTAAAGGGCCGGGACTGTCGTTATTGGTCAAAATGACCATTTTTGGTCTCAAAAGGCCGGAAGTGTCGTTTTGGGTCAAAATGACCATTTTTTATCTTACAAGGGCCAGAAGTGTAGTTTTTGGTCAAAATTGCAATTTTTTGCTTCCAAGGGCCGCGAGTGTCGTTTTGGGAGAAAATGACCATTTTTGGCTTCCAAGGGCCAGGAGTGTAGTTTTTGGTCAAAATTACCATTTTTTTGCTTCCAATAGCCAGGGTGTCGTTTTTGGTCAAAATGGCCATTTTTTGCTTCCAGGAGCCGGAAGTATCGTTTTTGGTCAAAATTACCATTTTTTGCTTCCATGGGCTAGGAGTGTCAGTTTTGGTCAAAATTACAATTTTTTGGCATACAAGGGCCGGAAGTGTAGTTTTTGGTAAAAATTACCATTTTCTGTTTCAAAGGGCCGGGACTGTCGTTATTGGTCAAAATGACCATTTTTGGTCTCAAAAGGCCGGAAGTTTCGTTTTGGGTCAAAATGACCATTTTTGGCTTACAAGGGCCAGAGAGTGTAGTTTTTGATCAAAATTTCCATTTTTGGTCTCAAAGGGCAGGAAGTGTCGTTTTTGTAAAAATGACCGCTTTTGGCTTCCAAGAGCCGGGAGTGTTGTTTTTGGTAAAATGACCACTTTTGGCTTCCAAAGGCTGGAAGTTTCGTTTTTGGTCAAAATGACCACTTTTATTCTAAAGGGCTGGGATTGTCGTTTTTGTTCAAAATTACCATTCTTTGCTCCCTAGGGCTAGGAGTGTCGTTTTTGGTCAAAATACAATTTTTTGGCTTACAAGGGCCGGCAGTGTCGTTTTGGGTCAAAATTACCATTGTTGCCTTCCAAGGGCTGGGAGTGTTGTTTTTGGTCAAAATGACCATTTTTTGGCTTACAAGCTAAAGAAGTTTAGTTTTTGGTCAAAATTACAATTTTTTGCTTCCAAGGGCCGCGAGTGTCGTTTTGGGACAAAATGACCATTTTTGGCTTCCAAGGGCCAGGAGTGTAGTTTTTGGTCAAAATGACCACTTTTATTCTAAAGGGCTGGGATTGTCGTTTTTGGTCAAAATTACCATTTTTTGCTCCCAAGGTTTAGGAGTGTCGTTTTGGGTCAAAATTACCATAGTTGCCTTCCAAGGGCTGGGAGTGTAATTTTTTGGTCAAAATGACCATTTTTGGTCTGAATGGGCTGCGAGTGTCGTTTTTGGTCAAAAAGACCATTTTTTTGCTTACAAGAGCAAGGAGTGTAGTTTTTGGTCAAACTGACCATTTTTGGCTTACAAGGACCAGAAGTGTAGTTTTTGGTCAAAATTACAATTTTTTGCTTCCAAGGGCCGGGAGTGTCGTTTTTGGTCAAAATGGCCATTTTTGGCTTCCAAGAGCCGGGAGTGTAATTTTGCTCAAAATGGCCATTTTTGGCTTCCAAGAGTCGGGAGTGTCGTTTTTGGTCAAAATTACCATTTTTTGCTTCCATGGGCTAGTAGTGTCAGTTTTGGTCAAAATTACAATTTTTTGGCTTACAAGGGCGGCAGTGTCGTTTTGGGTCAAAATTACCATTTTTGGCTTCCAAGGGCCAGAAGTGTAATTTTTGGTCAAAATGACAATTTTTTTGGCTTACAAGGGCCAGGAGTGTCATTTTTGGTCAAAATTACCATTTTTGGCTTACAGGAGTTGGGAGTGTGGTTTTTGGTCAAAATTACCATTTTTTGTCTCAAAGGGAGTGCTCTTAGGCTCGGTTCACACTTGTGCGATGCAGGAAGCTGCGAATATGCAGCGTGTTACCGCATCGCATCCACACATCTAGCAGTTCCCACTGCCATATGCGATACGCAGGGGGTGTCAATTAACAGTTAACGACACCCCCAGTTTGATTGCATATCGCAGTGCGATCTGCAAGTACGCACAGAATCGGATCGCACAAGTGTGAGCCACTGTGCGATTTGATTTTGATGCGGCTCAAAAAATGCCTCCTGTGCGTCTTTGGTGCGGATGCAGTGCGAATTCAGCCATACAAAGTGTATGGCAGAAATTCGCACCGCACATGAGATCGCATGTCATGAAGGAGCAGTGCGCTCCGAATTAAATGCGATCTCCGCAGCCACACAAGTGTGAACGGGCACTTAAAAAGCTTTGAAATTACCTGGGAAACTGGCATTGTCTGAAACCAGAAGTGACAAACCGGAAGTGATATCCTTAAAACCGGAAGTGGCATTAAAACACTTTTCTCCTTCACATTTTGGGCTTTAAAGTGTTGTTGTATCCGTTTTGGGGACTTTTGATCCCGTTTTGACACATTTTTCTGCCTCCCTCAGCCTTTGGCCAAAGATGTGAACATTTTAAGGGCAAAACCCCCAAAATATGCAAAAATTTAATTTTTAGACCATTTTACCTGTGTTTGCTTCCTTTTACCAAGAAATGACCAGAGAGATGAAAAATGACTGGATTTCAGTCTTAGGCTCGGTTCACACTTGTGCGATGCGGGGACGCTGCGAATATGCAGCGTGTTACCGCATCGCATCCACACATCTAGCAGTTCCCACTGCCATATGCGATACGCAGGGGGTGTCAATTAAAAGTTAACGACACCCCCAGTTTGATTGCATATCGCAGTGCGATCTGCAAGTACGCACAGAATCGGATCGCACAAGTGTGAGCCACTGTGCGATTTGATTTTGATGCGGCTCAAAAAATGCCTCCTGTGCGTCTTTGGTGCGGATGCAGTGCGAATTCAGCCATACAAAGTGTATGGCAGAAATTTGCACCGCACATGAGATCGCATGTCATGAAGGAGCAGTGCGCTCCGAATAAAATGCGATCTCCGCAGCCGCACAAGTGTGAACGGGCACTTAAAAAGCTTTGAAATTACCTGGGAAACTGGCATTGTCTGAAACCGGAAGTGACAAACCAGAAGTGACCTCCTTAAAACCGGAAGTGGCATTAAAACACTTTTCTCCTTCACATTTTGGGCTTTAAAGTGTTGTTGTATCCGTTTTGGGGACTTTTGATCCCGTTTTGACACATTTTTCTGCCTCCCTCAGCCTTTGGCCAAAGATGTGAACATTTTAAGGGCAAAACCCCCAAAATATGCAAAAATTTAATTTTGGGACCATTTTACCTGTGTTTGCTTCCTTTTACCAAGAAATGACCAGAGAGATGAAAAATGACTGGATTTCAGTCTTAGGCTCGGTTCACACTTGTGCGATGCGGGGACGCTGTGAATATGCAGCGTGTTAAAGCATCGCATCCCCACATCTAGCAGTTCCCACTGCCATATGCGATACGCAGGGGGTGTCAATTAACAGTTAACGACACCCCCAGTTTGATTGCATATCGCAGTGCGATCTGCAAGTACGCACAGAATCGGATCGCACAAGTGTGAGCCACTGTGCGATTTGATTTTGATGCGGCTCAAAAAATGCCTCCTGTGCGTCTTTGGTGCGGGTGCAGTGCGAATTCAGCCATACAAAGTGTATGGCAGAAATTCGCACCGCACATGAGATCGCATGTCATGAAGGAGCAGTGCGCTCCGAATTAAATGCGATCTCCGCAGCCACACAAGTGTGAACGGGCACTTAAAAAGCTTTGAAATTACCTGGGAAACTGGCATTGTCTGAAACCAGAAGTGACAAACCGGAAGTGACCTCCTTAAAACCGGAAGTGGCATTAAAACACTTTTCTCCTTCACATTTTGGGCTTTAAAGTGTTGTTGTATCCATTTTGGGGACTTTTGATCCCGTTTTGACACATTTTTCTGCCTCCCTCAGCCTTTGGCCAAAGATGTGACCATTTTAAGAACAAAACCCCCAAAATATGCAAAAATTTAATTTTGGGACCATTTTACCTGTGTTTGCTTCCTTTTACCAAGAAATGACCAGAGAGATGAAAAATGACTGGATTTCAGTCTTAGGCTCGGTTCACACTTGTGCGATGCGGGGACACTGCGAATATGCAGCGTGTTACCGCATCGCATCCACACATCTAGCAGTTCCCACTGCCATATGCGATACGCAGGAGGTGTCAATTAAAAGTTAACGACACCCCCAGTTTGATTGCATATCGCAGTGCGATCTGCAAGTACGCACAGAATCGGATCGCACAAGTGTGAGCCACTGTGCGATTTGATTTTGATGCGGCTCAAAAAATGCCTCCTGTGCGTCTTTGGTGCGGATGCAGTGCGAATTCAGCCATACAAAGTGTATGGCAGAAATTTGCACCGCACATGAGATCGCATGTCATGAAGGAGCAGTGCGCTCCGAATTAGATGTGATCTCCGCAGCCGCACAAGTGTGAACGGGCACTTAAAAAGCTTTGAAATTACCTGGGAAACTGGCATTGTCTGAAACCAGAAGTGACAAACCGGAAGTGACCTCCTTAAAACCGGAAGTGGCATTAAAACACTTTTCTCCTTCACATTTTGGGCTTTAAAGTGTTGTTGTATCCGTTTTGGGGACTTTTGATCCCGTTTTGACACATTTTTCTGCCTCCCTCAGCCTTTGGCCAAAGATGTGAACATTTTAAGGGCAAAACCCCCAAAAAATGTAATTTTGGGACCATTTTACGTGTGTTTGCTTCCTTTTACAAAGAAATGACCAGAGAGATGAAAAATGACTGGATTTCAGTCTTAGGCTCGGCTCACACTTGTGTGATGCGGGGACGCTGCGAATATGCAGCGTATTACCGCATCGCATCCACACATCTAGCAGTTCCCACTGCCATATGCGATACACAGGGGGTGTCAATTAAAAGTTAACGACACCCCCAGTTTGATTGCATATCGCAGTGCGATCTGCAAGTACGCACAGAATCGGATCGCACAAGTGTGAACCACTGTGCGATTTGATTTTGATGCGGCTCAAAAAATGCCTCCTGTGCGTCTTTGGTGCAGATGCAGTGCGAATTCAGCCATACAAAGTGTATGGCTGAAATTCGCACCACACATGAGATCGCATGTCTTGAAGGAGCAGTGCGCTCCGAATTAAATGCGATCTCCGCAGCCGCACAAGTGTGAATGGGCACTTAAAAAGCTTTGAAATTACCTGGGAAACTGGCATCGTCTGAAACCGGAAGTGACAAACCGGAAGTGACCTCCTTAAAACCGGAAGTGGCATTAAAACACTTTTCTCCTTCACATTTTGGGCTTTAAAGTGTTGTTATATCTGTTTTGGGGACTTTTGATCCCGTTTTGACACATTTTCTGCCTCCCTCAGCCTTTGGCCAAAGATGTGAACATTTTAAGGGCAAAACCCCCAAAATATGCAAAAATTTTATTTTGGGACCATTTTACCTGTGTTTGCTTCCTTTTACCAAGAAATGACCAGAGAGATGAAAAATTACTGGATTTCAGTCTTAGGCTCGGTTCACACTTGTGCGATGCGGGGACGCTGTGAATATGCAGCGTGTTACCGCATCGCATCCACACATCTAGCAGTTCCCACTGCCATATGCGATACGCAGGGGGTGTCAATTAAAAGTTAACGACACCCCCAGTTTGATTGCATATCGCAGTGCGATCTGCAAGTATGCACAGAATCGGATCGCACAAGTGTGAGCCACTGTGCGATTTGATTTTGATGCGGCTCAAAAAATGCCTCCTGTGCGTCTTTGGTGCGGATGCAGTGCGAATTCAGCCATACAAAGTGTATGGCTGAAATTCGCACCGCACATGAGATCGCATGTCATGAAGGAGCAGTGCGCTCCGAATTAAATGCGATCTCCGTAACCGCACAAGTGTGAACGGGCACTTAAAAAGCTTTGAAATTACCTGGGAAACTGGCATTGTCTGAAACCGGAAGTGACAAACCGGAAGTGACCTCCTTAAAACCGGAAGTGGCATTAACACACTTTTCTCCTTCACATTTTGGGCTTTAAAGTGTTGTTATATCCGTTTTGGGGACTTTTGATCCCGTTTTGACACATTTTCTGCCTCCCTCAGCCTTTGGCCAAAGATGTGAACATTTTAAGGGCAAAACCCCCAAAATATGCAAAAATTTAATTTTGGGACCATTTTACCTGTGTTTGCTTCCTTTTACCAAGAAATGACCAGAGAGATGAAAAATGACTGGATTTCAGTCTTAGGCTCGGTTCACACTTGTGCGATGCGGGGACGCTGCGAATATGCAGCGTGTTACCGCATCGCATCCACACATCTAGCAGTTCCCACTGCCATATGCGATACGCAGGGGGTGTCAATTAAAAGTTAACGACGCCCCCAGTTTGACTGCATATCGCAGTGCGATCTGCAAGTACGCACAGAATCGGATCGCACAAGTGTGAGCCACTGTGCGATTTGATTTTGATGCGGCTCAAAAAATGCCTCCTGTGCGTCTTTGGTGCGGATGCAGTGCGAATTCAGCCATACAAAGTGTATGGCAGAAATTTGCACCGCACATGAGATCGCTTGTCATGAAGGAGCAGTGCGCTCCGAATTAAATGCGATCTCCGCAGCCGCACAAGTGTGAACGGGCACTTAAAAAGCTTTGAAATTACCTGGGAAACTGGCATTGTCTGAAACCAGAAGTGACAAACCGGAAGTGACCTCCTTAAAACCGGAAGTGGCATTAAAACACTTTTCTCCTTCACATTTTGGGCTTTAAAGTGTTGTTGTATCCGTTTTGGGGACTTTTGATCCCGTTTTGACACATTTTTCTGCCTCCCTCAGCCTTTGGCCAAAGATGTGACCATTTTAAGAACAAAACCCCCAAAATATGCAAAAATTTAATTTTGGAACCATTTTACCTGTGTTTGCTTCCTTTTACCAAGAAATGACCAGAGAGATGAAAAATGACTGGATTTCAGTCTTAGGCTCGGTTCACACTTGTGCGATGCAGGGACGCTGCGAATATGCAGCGTGTTACCGCATCGCATCCACACATCTAGCAGTTCCCACTGCCATATGCGATACGCAGGGAGTGTCAATTAAAAGTTAACGACGCCCCCAGTTTGACTGCATATCGCAGTGCGATCTGCAAGTACGCACAGAATCGGATCGCACAAGTGTGAGCCACTGTGCGATTTGATTTTGATGCGGCTCAAAAAATGCCTCCTGTGCGTCTTTGGTGCGGATGCAGTGCGAATTCAGCCATACAAAGTGTATGGCAGAAATTCGCACCGCACATGACATCGCATGTCATGAAGGAGCAGTGCGCTCTGAATTAAATGCGATCTCCGCAGCCGCACAAGTGTGAACGGGCACTTAAAAAGCTTTGAAATTACCTGGGAAACTGGCATTGTCTGAAACCAGAAGTGACAAACCGGAAGTGACCTCCTTAAAACCGGAAGTGGCATTAAAACACTTTTCTCCTTCACATTTTGGGCTTTAAAGTGTTGTTGTATCCGTTTTGGGGACTTTTGATCCCGTTTTGACACATTTTTCTGCCTCCCTCAGCCTTTGGCCAAAGATGTGAACATTTTAAGAACAAAACCCCCAAAATATGCAAAAATTTAATTTTGGGACCATTTTACCTGTGTTTGCTTCCTTTTACCAAGAAATGACCAGAGAGATGAAAAATGACTGGATTTCAGTCTTAGGCTCGGTTCACACTTGTGCGATGCGGGGACGCTGCGAATATGCAGCGTGTTACCGCATCGCATCCACACATCTAGCAGTTCCCACTGCCATATGCGATACGCAGGGGGTGTCAATTAAAAGTTAATGACACCCCCAGTTTGATTGCATATCGCAGTGCGATCTGCAAGTATGCACAGAATCGGATCGCACAAGTGTGAACCACTGTGCGATTTAATTTTGATGCGGCTCAAAAAATGCCTCCTGTGCGTCTTTGGTGCGGATGCAGTGCAAATTCAGCCATACAAAGTGTATGGCAGAAATTTGCACTGCACATGAGATCGCATGTCATGAAGGAGCAGTGCGCTCCGAATTAGATGCGATCTCCGCAGCCGCACAAGTGTGAACGGGCACTTAAAAAGCTTTGAAATTACCTGGGAAACTGGCATTGTCTGAAACCGGAAGTGACAAACCGGAAGTGACCTCCTTAAAACCGGAAGTGGCATTAAAACACTTTTCTCCTTCACATTTTGGGCTTTAAAGTGTTGTTATATCTGTTTTGGGGACTTTTGATCCCGTTTTGACACATTTTCTGCCTCCCTCAGCCTTTGGCCAAAGATGTGAACATTTTAAGGGCAAAACCCCCAAAATATGCAAAAATTTAATTTTGGGACCATTTTACCTGTGTTTGCTTCCTTTTACCAAGAAATGACCAGAGAGATGAAAAATGACTGGATTTCAGTCTTAGGCTCGGTTCACACTTGTGCGATGCGGGGACGCTGCGAATATGCAGCGTGTTACCGCATCGCATCCACACATCTAGCAGTTCCCACTGCCATATGCGATACGCAGGGGGTGTCAATTAAAAGTTAACGACACCCCCAGTTTGATTGCATATCGCAGTGCGATCTGCAAGTACGCACAGAATCGGATCGCACAAGTGTGAGCCACTGTGCGATTTGATTTTGATGCGGCTCAAAAAATGCCTCCTGTGCGTCTTTGGTGCGGATGCAGTGCAAATTCAGCCATACAAAGTGTATGGCAGAAATTTGCACCGCACATGAGATCGCATGTCATGAAGGAGCAGTGCGCTCCGAATTAAATGCGATCTCCGCAGCCGCACAAGTGTGAACGGGCACTTAAAAAGCTTTGAAATTACCTGGGAAACTGGCATTGTCTGAAACCAGAAGTGACAAACCGGAAGTGACCTCCTTAAAACCGGAAGTGGCATTAAAACACTTTTCTCCTTCACATTTTGGGCTTTAAAGTGTTGTTGTATCCGTTTTGGGGACTTTTGATCCCGTTTTGACACATTTTTCTGCCTCCCTCAGCCTTTGGCCAAAGATGTGAACATTTTAAGAACAAAACCCCCAAAATATGCAAAAATTTAATTTTGGGACCATTTTACCTGTGTTTGCTTCCTTTTACCAAGAAATGACCAGAGAGATGAAAAATGACTGGATTTCAGTCTTAGGCTCGGTTCACACTTGTGCGATGCGGGGACGCTGCGAATATGCAGCGTGTTACCGCATCGCATCCACACATCTAGCAGTTCCCACTGCCATATGCGATACGCAGGGGGTGTCAATTAAAAGTTAATGACACCCCCAGTTTGATTGCATATCGCAGTGCGATCTGCAAGTATGCACAGAATCGGATCGCACAAGTGTGAACCACTGTGCGATTTAATTTTGATGCGGCTCAAAAAATGCCTCCTGTGCGTCTTTGGTGCGGATGCAGTGCAAATTCAGCCATACAAAGTGTATGGCAGAAATTTGCACCGCACATGAGATCGCATGTCATGAAGGAGCAGTGCGCTCCGAATTAGATGCGATCTCCGCAGCCGCACAAGTGTGAACGGGCACTTAAAAAGCTTTGAAATTACCTGGGAAACTGGCATTGTCTGAAACCAGAAGTGACAAACCGGAAGTGACCTCCTTAAAACCGGAAGTGGCATTAAAACACTTTTCTCCTTCACATTTTGGGCTTTAAAGTGTTGTTGTATCCGTTTTGGGGACTTTTGATCCCGTTTTGACACATTTTTCTGCCTCCCTCAGCCTTTGGCCAAAGATGTGAACATTTTAAGGGCAAAACCCCCAAAAAATGTAATTTTGGGACCATTTTACCTGTGTTTGCTTCCTTTTACAAAGAAATGACCAGAGAGATGAAAAATGACTGGATTTCAGTCTTAGGCTCGGCTCACACTTGTGTGATGCGGGGACGCTGCGAATATGCAGTGTATTACCGCATCGCATCCACACATCTAGCAGTTCCCACTGCCATATGCGATACACAGGGGGTGTCAATTAAAAGTTAACGACACCCCCAGTTTGATTGCATATCGCAGTGCGATCTGCAAGTACGCACAGAATCGGATCGCACAAGTGTGAACCACTGTGCCATTTGATTTTGATGCGGCTCAAAAAATGCCTCCTGTGCGTCTTTGGTGCAGATGCAGTGCGAATTCAGCCATACAAAGTGTATGGCTGAAATTCGCACCACACATGAGATCGCATGTCATGAAGGAGCAGTGCGCTCCGAATTAAATGCGATCTCCGCAGCCGCACAAGTGTGAACGGGCACTTAAAAAGCTTTGAAATTACCTGGGAAACTGGCATTGTCTGAAACCGGAAGTGACAAACCGGAAGTGACCTCCTTAAAACCGGAAGTGGCATTAAAACACTTTTCTCCTTCACATTTTGGGCTTTAAAGTGTTGTTATATCTGTTTTGGGGACTTTTGATCCCGTTTTGACACATTTTCTGCCTCCCTCAGCCTTTGGCCAAAGATGTGAACATTTTAAGGGCAAAACCCCCAAAATATGCAAAAATTTTATTTTGGGACCATTTTACCTGTGTTTGCTTCCTTTTACCAAGAAATGACCAGAGAGATGAAAAATTACTGGATTTCAGTCTTAGGCTCGGTTCACACTTGTGTGATGCGGGGACGCTGTGAATATGCAGCGTGTTACCGCATCGCATCCACACATCTAGCAGTTCCCACTGCCATATGCGATACGCAGGGGGTGTCAATTAAAAGTTAACGACACCCCCAGTTTGATTGCATATCGCAGTGCGATCTGCAAGTACGCACAGAATCGGATCGCACAAGTGTGAGCCACTGTGCGATTTGATTTTGATGCGGCTCAAAAAATGCCTCCTGTGCGTCTTTGGTGCGGATGCAGTGCGAATTCAGCCATACAAAGTGTATGGCAGAAATTCGCACCGCACATGAGATCGCATGTCATGAAGGAGCAGTGCGCTCCGAAATAAATGCGATCTCCGAAGCCGCACAAGTGTGAACGGGCACTTAAAAAGCTTTGAAATTACCTGGGAAACTGGCATTGTCTGAAACCAGAAGTGACAAACCGGAAGTGACCTCCTTAAAACCGGAAGTGGCATTAAAACACTTTTCTCCTTCACATTTTGGGCTTTAAAGTGTTGTTGTATCCGTTTTGGGGACTTTTGATCCCGTTTTGACACATTTTTCTGCCTCCCTCAGCCTTTGGCCAAAGATGTGACCATTTTAAGAACAAAACCCCCAAAATATGCAAAAATTTAATTTTGGGACCATTTTACCTGTGTTTGCTTCCTTTTACCAAGAAATGACCAGAGAGATGAAAAATGACTGGATTTCAGTCTTAGGCTCGGTTCACACTTGTGCGATGCGGGGACGCTGCGAATATGCAGCGTGTTACCGCATCGCATCCACACATCTAGCAGTTCCCACTGCCATATGCGATACGCAGGGGGTGTCAATTAAAAGTTAACGACACCCCCAGTTTGATTGCATATCGCAGTGCGATCTGCAAGTACGCACAGCATCGGATCGCACAAGTGTGAGCCACTGTGCGATTTGATTTTGATGCGGCTCAAAAAATGCCTCCTGTGCGTCTTTGGTGCGGATGCAGTGCGAATTCAGCCATACAAAGTGTATGGCAGAAATTCGCACCGCACATGAGATCGCATGTCATGAAGGAGCAGTGCGCTCCGAATAAAATGCGATCTCCGCAGCCGCACAAGTGTGAACGGGCACTTAAAAAGCTTTGAAATTACCTGGGAAACTGGCATTGTCTGAAACCGGAAGTGACAAACCAGAAGTGACCTCCTTAAAACCGGAAGTGGCATTAAAACACTTTTCTCCTTCACATTTTGGGCTTTAAAGTGTTGTTGTATCCGTTTTGGGGACTTTTGATCCCGTTTTGACACATTTTTCTGCCTCCCTCAGCCTTTGGCCAAAGATGTGAACATTTTAAGGGCAAAACCCCCAAAATATGCAAAAATTTAATTTTGGGACCATTTTACCTGTGTTTGCTTCCTTTTACCAAGAAATGACCAGAGAGATGAAAAATGACTGGATTTCAGTCTTAGGCTCGGTTCACACTTATGCGATGCGGGGACGCTGTGAATATGCAGCGTGTTAAAGCATCGCATCCCCACATCTAGCAGTTCCCACTGCCATATGCGATACGAAGGGGGTGTCAATTAACAGTTAACGACACCCCCAGTTTGATTGCATATCGCAGTGCGATCTGCAAGTACGCACAGAATCGGATCGCACAAGTGTGAGCCACTGTGCGATTTGATTTTGATGCGGCTCAAAAAATGCCTCCTGTGCGTCTTTGGTGCGGATGCAGTGCGAATTCAGCCATACAAAGTGTATGGCAGAAATTCGCACCGCACATGAGATCGCATGTCATGAAGGAGCAGTGCGCTCCGAATTAAATGCGATCTCCGCAGCCACACAAGTGTGAACGGGCACTTAAAAAGCTTTGAAATTACCTGGGAAACTGGCATTGTCTGAAACCAGAAGTGACAAACCGGAAGTGACCTCCTTAAAACCGGAAGTGGCATTAAAACACTTTTCTCCTTCACATTTTGGGCTTTAAAGTGTTGTTGTATCCGTTTTGGGGACTTTTGATCCCGTTTTGACACATTTTTCTGCCTCCCTCAGCCTTTGGCCAAAGATGTGACCATTTTAAGAACAAAACCCCCAAAATATGCAAAAATTTAATTTTGGGACCATTTTACCTGTGTTTGCTTCCTTTTACCAAGAAATGACCAGAGAGATGAAAAATGACTGGATTTCAGTCTTAGGCTCGGTTCACACTTGTGCGATGCGGGGACGCTGCGAATATGCAGCGTGTTACCGCATCGCATCCACACATCTAGCAGTTCCCACTGCCATATGCGATACGCAGGGGGTGTCAATTAAAAGTTAACGACACCCCCAGTTTGATTGCATATCGCAGTGCGATCTGCAAGTACGCACAGAATCGGATCGCACAAGTGTGAGCCACTGTGCGATTTGATTTTGATGCGGCTCAAAAAATGCCTCCTGTGCGTCTTTGGTGCGGATGCAGTGCGAATTCAGCCATACAAAGTGTATGGCAGAAATTCGCACCGCACATGAGATCGCATGTCATGAAGGAGCAGTGCGCTCCGAAATAAATGCGATCTCCGAAGCCGCACAAGTGTGAACGGGCACTTAAAAAGCTTTGAAATTACCTGGGAAACTGGCATTGTCTGAAACCAGAAGTGACAAACCGGAAGTGACCTCCTTAAAACCGGAAGTGGCATTAAAACACTTTTCTCCTTCACATTTTGGGCTTTAAAGTGTTGTTGTATCCGTTTTGGGGACTTTTGATCCCGTTTTGACACATTTTTCTGCCTCCCTCAGCCTTTGGCCAAAGATGTGACCATTTTAAGAACAAAACCCCCAAAATATGCAAAAATTTAATTTTGGGACCATTTTACCTGTGTTTGCTTCCTTTTACCAAGAAATGACCAGAGAGATGAAAAATGACTGGATTTCAGTCTTAGGCTCGGTTCACACTTGTGCGATGCGGGGACGCTGCGAATATGCAGCGTGTTACCGCATCGCATCCACACATCTAGCAGTTCCCACTGCCATATGCGATACGCAGGGGGTGTCAATTAAAAGTTAACGACACCCCCAGTTTGATTGCATATCGCAGTGCGATCTGCAAGTACGCACAGCATCGGATCGCACAAGTGTGAGCCACTGTGCGATTTGATTTTGATGCGGCTCAAAAAATGCCTCCTGTGCGTCTTTGGTGCGGATGCAGTGCGAATTCAGCCATACAAAGTGTATGGCAGAAATTCGCACCGCACATGAGATCGCATGTCATGAAGGAGCAGTGCGCTCCGAATAAAATGCGATCTCCGCAGCCGCACAAGTGTGAACGGGCACTTAAAAAGCTTTGAAATTACCTGGGAAACTGGCATTGTCTGAAACCGGAAGTGACAAACCAGAAGTGACCTCCTTAAAACCGGAAGTGGCATTAAAACACTTTTCTCCTTCACATTTTGGGCTTTAAAGTGTTGTTGTATCCGTTTTGGGGACTTTTGATCCCGTTTTGACACATTTTTCTGCCTCCCTCAGCCTTTGGCCAAAGATGTGAACATTTTAAGGGCAAAACCCCCAAAATATGCAAAAATTTAATTTTGGGACCATTTTACCTGTGTTTGCTTCCTTTTACCAAGAAATGACCAGAGAGATGAAAAATGACTGGATTTCAGTCTTAGGCTCGGTTCACACTTATGCGATGCGGGGACGCTGTGAATATGCAGCGTGTTAAAGCATCGCATCCCCACATCTAGCAGTTCCCACTGCCATATGCGATACGAAGGGGGTGTCAATTAACAGTTAACGACACCCCCAGTTTGATTGCATATCGCAGTGCGATCTGCAAGTACGCACAGAATCGGATCGCACAAGTGTGAGCCACTGTGCGATTTGATTTTGATGCGGCTCAAAAAATGCCTCCTGTGCGTCTTTGGTGCGGATGCAGTGCGAATTCAGCCATACAAAGTGTATGGCAGAAATTCGCACCGCACATGAGATCGCATGTCATGAAGGAGCAGTGCGCTCCGAATTAAATGCGATCTCCGCAGCCACACAAGTGTGAACGGGCACTTAAAAAGCTTTGAAATTACCTGGGAAACTGGCATTGTCTGAAACCAGAAGTGACAAACCGGAAGTGACCTCCTTAAAACCGGAAGTGGCATTAAAACACTTTTCTCCTTCACATTTTGGGCTTTAAAGTGTTGTTGTATCCGTTTTGGGGACTTTTGATCCCGTTTTGACACATTTTTCTGCCTCCCTCAGCCTTTGGCCAAAGATGTGACCATTTTAAGAACAAAACCCCCAAAATATGCAAAAATTTAATTTTGGGACCATTTTACCTGTGTTTGCTTCCTTTTACCAAGAAATGACCAGAGAGATGAAAAATGACTGGATTTCAGTCTTAGGCTCGGTTCACACTTGTGCGATGCGGGGACGCTGCGAATATGCAGCGTGTTACCGCATCGCATCCACACATCTAGCAGTTCCCACTGCCATATGCGATACGCAGGGGGTGTCAATTAAAAGTTAACGACACCCCCAGTTTGATTGCATATCGCAGTGCGATCTGCAAGTACGCACAGAATCGGATCGCACAAGTGTGAGCCACTGTGCGATTTGATTTTGATGCGGCTCAAAAAATGCCTCCTGTGCGTCTTTGGTGCGGATGCAGTGCGAATTCAGCCATACAAAGTGTATGGCAGAAATTTGCACCGCACATGAGATCGCATGTCATGAAGGAGCAGTGCGCTCCGAATTAGATGCGATCTCCGCAGCCGCACAAGTGTGAACGGGCACTTAAAAAGCTTTGAAATTACCTGGGAAACTGGCATTGTCTGAAACCAGAAGTGACAAACCGGAAGTGACCTCCTTAAAACCGGAAGTGGCATTAAAACACTTTTCTCCTTCACATTTTGGGCTTTAAAGTGTTGTTGTATCCGTTTTGGGGACTTTTGATCCCGTTTTGACACATTTTTCTGCCTCCCTCAGCCTTTGGCCAAAGATGTGAACATTTTAAGGGCAAAACCCCCAAAAAATTTAATTTTGGGACCATTTTACCTGTGTTTGCTTCCTTTTACAAAGAAATGACCAGAGAGATGAAAAATGACTGGATTTCAGTCTTAGGCTCGGCTCACACTTGTGTGATGCGGGGACGCTGCGAATATGCAGCGTATTACCGCATCGCATCCACACATCTAGCAGTTCCCACTGCCATATGCGATACACAGGGGGTGTCAATTAAAAGTTAACGACACCCCCAGTTTGATTGCATATCGCAGTGCGATCTGCAAGTACGCACAGAATCGGATCGCACAAGTGTGAACCACTGTGCCATTTGATTTTGATGCGGCTCAAAAAATGCCTCCTGTGCGTCTTTGGTGCAGATGCAGTGCGAATTCAGCCATACAAAGTGTATGGCTGAAATTCGCACCACACATGAGATCGCATGTCATGAAGGAGCAGTGCGCTCCGAATTAAATGCGATCTCCGCAGCCGCACAAGTGTGAACGGGCACTTAAAAAGCTTTGAAATTACCTGGGAAACTGGCATTGTCTGAAACCAGAAGTGACAAACCGGAAGTGACCTCCTTAAAACCGGAAGTGGCATTAAAACACTTTTCTCCTTCACATTTTGGGCTTTAAAGTGTTGTTATATCTGTTTTGGGGACTTTTGATCCCGTTTTGACACATTTTCTGCCTCCCTCAGCCTTTGGCCAAAGATGTGAACATTTTAAGGGCAAAACCCCCAAAATATGCAAAAATTTTATTTTGGGACCATTTTACCTGTGTTTGCTTCCTTTTACCAAGAAATGACTAGAGAGATGAAAAATTACTGGATTTCAGTCTTAGGCTCGGTTCACACTTGTGTGATGCGGGGACGCGGTGAATATGCAGCGTGTTACCGCATCGCATCCACACATCTAGCAGTTCCACTGCCATATGCGATACGCAGGGGGTGTCAATTAAAAGTTAACGACACCCCCAGTTTGATTGCATATCGCAGTGCGATCTGCAAGTACGCACAGAATCGGATCGCACAAGTGTGAGCCACTGTGCGATTTGATTTTGATGCGGCTCAAAAAATGCCTCCTGTGCGTCTTTGGTGCGGATGCAGTGCGAATTCAGCCATACAAAGTGTATGGCAGAAATTCGCTCCGCACATGAGATCGCATGTCATGAAGGAGCAGTGCGCTCCGAATTAAATGCGATCTCCGCAGCCGCACAAGTGTGAACGGGCACTTAAAAAGCTTTGAAATTACCTGGGAAACTGGCATTGTCTGAAACCAGAAGTGACAAACCGGAAGTGACCTCCTTAAAACCGGAAGTGGCATTAAAACACTTTTCTCCTTCACATTTTGGGCTTTAAAGTGTTGTTGTATCAGTTTTGGGGACTTTTGATCCCGTTTTGACACATTTTTCTGCCTCCCTCAGCCTTTGGCCAAAGATGTGAACATTTTAAGGGCAAAACCCCCAAAATATGCAAAAATGTAATTTTGGGACCATTTTACCTGTGTTTGCTTCCTTTTATAAAGAAATGACCAGAGAGATGAAAAATGACTGGATTTCAGTCTTAGGCTCGGTTCACACTTGTGCGATGCGGGGACGCTGTGAATATGCAGCGTGTTACCGCATCGCATCCACACATCTAGCAGTTCCCACTGCCATATGCGATACGCAGGGGGTGTCAATTAAAAGTTAACGACACCCCCAGTTTAATTGCATATCGCAGTGCGATCTGCAAGTACGCACAGAATCGGATCGCACAAGTGTGAGCCACTGTGCAATTTGATTTTGATGCGGCTCAAAAAATGCCTCCTGTGCGTCTTTGGTGCGGATGCAGTGCGAATTCAGCCATACAAAGTGTATGGCAGAAATTCGCACCGCACATGAGATCGCATGTCATGAAGGAGCAGTGCGCTCCGAATAAAATGCGATCTCCGCAGCCGCACAAGTGTGAACGGGCACTTAAAAAGCTTTGAAATTACCTGGGAAACTGGCATTGTCTGAAACCAGAAGTGACAAACCGGAAGTGACCTCCTTAAAACCGGAAGTGGCATTAAAACACTTTTCTCCTTCACATTTTGGGCTTTAAAGTGTTGTTGTATCCGTTTTGGGGACTTTTGATCCCGTTTTGACACATTTTTCTGCCTCCCTCAGCCTTTGGCCAAAGATGTGAACATTTTAAGGGCAAAACCCCCAAAAAATGTAATTTTGGGACCATTTTACCTGTGTTTGCTTCCTTTTACAAAGAAATGACCAGAGAGATGAAAAATGACTGGATTTCAGTCTTAGGCTCGGCTCACACTTGTTTGATGCGGGGACGCTGCGAATATGCAGCGTATTACCGCATCGCATCCACACATCTAGCAGTTCCCACTGCCATATGCGATACACAGGGGGTGTCAATTAAAAGTTAACGACACCCCCAGTTTGATTGCATATCGCAGTGCGATCTGCAAGTACGCACAGAATCGGATCGCACAAGTGTGAACCACTGTGCCATTTGATTTTGATGCGGCTCAAAAAATGCCTCCTGTGCGTCTTTGGTGCAGATGCAGTGCGAATTCAGCCATACAAAGTGTATGGCTGAAATTCGCACCACACATGAGATCGCATGTCATGAAGGAGCAGTGCGCTCCGAATTAAATGCGATCTCCGCAGCCGCACAAGTGTGAACGGGCACTTAAAAAGCTTTGAAATTACCTGGGAAACTGGCATTGTCTGAAACCGGAAGTGACAAACCGGAAGTGACCTCCTTAAAACCGGAAGTGGCATTAAAACACTTTTCTCCTTCACATTTTGGGCTTTAAAGTGTTGTTATATCTGTTTTGGGGACTTTTGATCCCGTTTTGACACATTTTCTGCCTCCCTCAGCCTTTGGCCAAAGATGTGAACATTTTAAGGGCAAAACCCCCAAAATATGCAAAAATTTTATTTTGGGACCATTTTACCTGTGTTTGCTTCCTTTTACCAAGAAATGACTAGAGAGATGAAAAATTACTGGATTTCAGTCTTAGGCTCGGTTCACACTTGTGTGATGCGGGGACGCTGTGAATATGCAGCGTGTTACCGCATCGCATCCACACATCTAGCAGTTCCACTGCCATATGCGATACGCAGGGGGTGTCAATTAAAAGTTAACGACACCCCCAGTTTGATTGCATATCGCAGTGCGATCTGCAAGTACGCACAGAATCGGATCGCACAAGTGTGAGCCACTGTGCGATTTGATTTTGATGCGGCTCAAAAAATGCCTCCTGTGCGTCTTTGGTGCGGATGCAGTGCGAATTCAGCCATACAAAGTGTATGGCAGAAATTCGCTCCGCACATGACATCGCATGTCATGAAGGAGCAGTGCGCTCCGAATTAAATGCGATCTCCGCAGCCGCACAAGTGTGAACGGGCACTTAAAAAGCTTTGAAATTACCTGGGAAACTGGCATTGTCTGAAACCAGAAGTGACAAACCGGAAGTGACCTCCTTAAAACCGGAAGTGGCATTAAAACACTTTTCTCCTTCACATTTTGGGCTTTAAAGTGTTGTTGTATCAGTTTTGGGGACTTTTGATCCCGTTTTGACACATTTTTCTGCCTCCCTCAGCCTTTGGCCAAAGATGTGAACATTTTAAGGGCAAAACCCCCAAAATATGCAAAAATGTAATTTTGGGACCATTTTACCTGTGTTTGCTTCCTTTTATAAAGAAATGACCAGAGAGATGAAAAATGACTGGATTTCAGTCTTAGGCTCGGTTCACACTTGTGCGATGCGGGGACGCTGTGAATATGCAGCGTGTTACCGCATCGCATCCACACATCTAGCAGTTCCCACTGCCATATGCGATACGCAGGGGGTGTCAATTAAAAGTTAACGACACCCCCAGTTTGATTGCATATCGCAGTGCGATCTGCAAGTACGCACAGAATCGGATCGCACAAGTGTGAGCCACTGTGCAATTTGATTTTGATGCGGCTCAAAAAATGCCTCCTGTGCGTCTTTGGTGCGGATGCAGTGCGAATTCAGCCATACAAAGTGTATGGCAGAAATTCGCACCGCACATGAGATCGCATGTCATGAAGGAGCAGTGCGCTCCGAATAAAATGCGATCTCCGCAGCCGCACAAGTGTGAACGGGCACTTAAAAAGCTTTGAAATTACCTGGGAAACTGGCATTGTCTGAAACCAGAAGTGACAAACCGGAAGTGACCTCCTTAAAACCGGAAGTGGCATTAAAACACTTTTCTCCTTCACATTTTGGGCTTTAAAGTGTTGTTGTATCAGTTTTGGGGACTTTTGATCCCGTTTTGACACATTTTTCTGCCTCCCTCAGCCTTTGGCCAAAGATGTGAACATTTTAAGGGCAAAACCCCCAAAATATGCAAAAATGTAATTTTGGGACCATTTTACCTGTGTTTGCTTCCTTTTACAAAGAAATGACCAGAGAGATGAAAAATGACTGGATTTCAGTCTTAGGCTCGGTTCACACTTGTGCGATGCGGGGACGCTGTGAATATGCAGCGTGTTACCGCATCGCATCCACACATCTAGCAGTTCCCACTGCCATATGCGATACGCAGGGGGTGTCAATTAAAAGTTAACGACACCCCCAGTTTGATTGCATATCGCAGTGCGATCTGCAAGTACGCACAGAATCGGATCGCACAAGTGTGAGCCACTGTGCAATTTGATTTTGATGCGGCTCAAAAAATGCCTCCTGTGCGTCTTTGGTGCGGATGCAGTGCGAATTCAGCCATACAAAGTGTATGGCAGAAATTCGCACCGCACATGAGATCGCATGTCATGAAGGAGCAGTGCGCTCCGAATTAAATGCGATCTCCGCAGCCGCACAAGTGTGAACGGGCACTTAAAAAGCTTTGAAATTACCTGGGAAACTGGCAGCTTTGAAATTACCTGGGAAACTGGCATTGTCTGAAACCAGAAGTGACAAACCGGAAGTGACCTCCTTAAAACCGGAAGTGGCATTAAAACACTTTTTCTCCTTCACATTTTGGGCTTTAAAGTGTTGTTGTATCAGTTTTGGGGACTTTTGATCCCGTTTTGACACATTTTTCTGCCTCCCTCAGCCTTTGGCCAAAGATGTGAACATTTTAAGGGCAAAACCCCCAAAATATGCAAAAATGTAATTTTGGGACCATTTTACCTGTGTTTGCTTCCTTTTACAAAGAAATGACCAGAGAGATGAAAAATGACTGGATTTCAGTCTTAGGCTCGGCTCACACTTGTGTGATGCGGGGACGCTGCGAATATGCAGCGTATTACCGCATCGCATCCACACATCTAGCAGTTCCCACTGCCATATGCGATACACAGGGGGTGTCAATTAAAAGTTAACGACACCTCCAGTTTGATTGCATATTGCAGTGCGATCTGCAAGTACGCACAGAATCGGATCGCACAAGTGTGAACCACTGTGCGATTTGATTTTGATGTGGCTCAAAAAATGCCTCCTGTGCGTCTTTGGTTCAGATGCAGTGCGAATTCAGCCATACAAAGTGTATGGCTGAAATTCGCACCACACATGAGATCGCATGTCATGAAGGAGCAGTGCGCTCCGAATTAAATGCGATCTCCGCAGCCGCACAAGTGTGAACGGGCACTTAAAAAGCTTTGAAATTACCTGGGAAACTGGCATTGTCTGAAACCGGAAGTGACAAACCGGAAGTGACCTCCTTAAAACCGGAAGTGGCATTAAAACACTTTTCTCCTTCACATTTTGGGCTTTAAAGTGTTGTTGTATCCGTTTTGGGGACTTTTGATCCCGTTTTGACACATTTTTCTGCCTCCCTCAGCCTTTGGCCAAAGATGTGAACATTTTAAGAACAAAACCCCCAAAATATGCAAAAATTTAATTTTGGGACCATTTTACCTGTGTTTGCTTCCTTTTACCAAGAAATGACCAGAGAGATGAAAAATGACTGGATTTCAGTCTTAGGCTCGGTTCACACTTGTGCGATGCGGGGACGCTGCGAATATGCAGCGTGTTACCGCATCGCATCCACACATCTAGCAGTTCCCACTGCCATATGCGATACGCAGGGGGTGTCAATTAAAAGTTAACGACACCCCCAGTTTGATTGCATATCGCAGTGCGATCTGCAAGTACGCACAGAATCGGATCGCACAAGTGTGAGCCACTGTGCGATTTGATTTTGATGCGGCTCAAAAAATGCCTCCTGTGCGTCTTTGGTGCGGATGCAGTGCGAATTCAGCCATACAAAGTGTATGGCAGAAATTCGCACCGCACATGAGATCGCATGTCATGAAGGAGCAGTGCGCTCCGAATAAAATGCGATCTCCGCAGCCGCACAAGTGTGAACGGGCACTTAAAAAGCTTTGAAATTACCTGGGAAACTGGCATTGTCTGAAACCAGAAGTGACAAACCGGAAGTGACCTCCTTAAAACCGGAAGTGGCATTAAAACACTTTTCTCCTTCACATTTTGGGCTTTAAAGTGTTGTTGTATCCGTTTTGGGGACTTTTGATCCCGTTTTGACACATTTTTCTGCCTCCCTCAGCCTTTGGCCAAAGATGTGACCATTTTAAGAACAAAACCCCCAAAATATGCAAAAATTTAATTTTGGAACCATTTTACCTGTGTTTGCTTCCTTTTACCAAGAAATGACCAGAGAGATGAAAAATGACTGGATTTCAGTCTTAGGCTCGGTTCACACTTGTGCGATGCGGGGACGCTGCGAATATGCAGCGTGTTACCGCATCGCATCCACACATCTAGCAGTTCCCACTGCCATATGCGATACGCAGGGAGTGTCAATTAAAAGTTAACGACGCCCCCAGTTTGACTGCATATCGCAGTGCGATCTGCAAGTACGCACAGAATCGGATCGCACAAGTGTGAGCCACTGTGCGATTTGATTTTGATGCGGCTCAAAAAATGCCTCCTGTGCGTCTTTGGTGCGGATGCAGTGCGAATTCAGCCATACAAAGTGTATGGCAGAAATTCGCACCGCACATGACATCGCATGTCATGAAGGAGCAGTGCGCTCTGAATTAAATGCGATCTCCGCAGCCGCACAAGTGTGAACGGGCACTTAAAAAGCTTTGAAATTACCTGGGAAACTGGCATTGTCTGAAACCAGAAGTGACAAACCGGAAGTGACCTCCTTAAAACCGGAAGTGGCATTAAAACACTTTTCTCCTTCACATTTTGGGCTTTAAAGTGTTGTTGTATCCGTTTTGGGGACTTTTGATCCCGTTTTGACACATTTTTCTGCCTCCCTCAGCCTTTGGCCAAAGATGTGAACATTTTAAGAACAAAACCCCCAAAATATGCAAAAATTTAATTTTGGGACCATTTTACCTGTGTTTGCTTCCTTTTACCAAGAAATGACCAGAGAGATGAAAAATGACTGGATTTCAGTCTTAGGCTCGGTTCACACTTGTGCGATGCGGGGACGCTGCGAATATGCAGCGTGCTACCGCATCGCATCCACACATCTAGCAGTTCCCACTGCCATATGCGATACGCAGGGGGTGTCAATTAAAAGTTAATGACACCCCCAGTTTGATTGCATATCGCAGTGCGATCTGCAAGTATGCACAGAATCAGATCGCACAAGTGTGAACCACTGTGCGATTTAATTTTGATGCGGCTCAAAAAATGCCTCCTGTGCGTCTTTGGTGCGGATGCAGTGCAAATTCAGCCATACAAAGTGTATGGCAGAAATTTGCACTGCACATGAGATCGCATGTCATGAAGGAGCAGTGCGCTCCGAATTAGATGCGATCTCCGCAGCCGCACAAGTGTGAACGGGCACTTAAAAAGCTTTGAAATTACCTGGGAAACTGGCATTGTCTGAAACCGGAAGTGACAAACCGGAAGTGACCTCCTTAAAACCGGAAGTGGCATTAAAACACTTTTCTCCTTCACATTTTGGGCTTTAAAGTGTTGTTATATCTGTTTTGGGGACTTTTGATCCCGTTTTGACACATTTTCTGCCTCCCTCAGCCTTTGGCCAAAGATGTGAACATTTTAAGGGCAAAACCCCCAAAATATGCAAAAATTTAATTTTGGGACCATTTTACCTGTGTTTGCTTCCTTTTACCAAGAAATGACCAGAGAGATGAAAAATGACTGGATTTCAGTCTTAGGCTCGGTTCACACTTGTGCGATGCGGGGACGCTGCGAATATGCAGCGTGTTACCGCATCGCATCCACACATCTAGCAGTTCCCACTGCCATATGCGATACGCAGGGGGTGTCAATTAAAAGTTAACGACACCCCCAGTTTGATTGCATATCACAGTGCGATCTGCAAGTACGCACAGAATCGGATCGCACAAGTGTGAGCCACTGTGCGATTTGATTTTGATGCGGCTCAAAAAATGCCTCCTGTGCGTCTTTGGTGCGGATGCAGTGCAAATTCAGCCATACAAAGTGTATGGCAGAAATTTGCACCGCACATGAGATCGCATGTCATGAAGGAGCAGTGCGCTCCGAATTAAATGCGATCTCCGCAGCCGCACAAGTGTGAACGGGCACTTAAAAAGCTTTGAAATTACCTGGGAAACTGGCATTGTCTGAAACCAGAAGTGACAAACCGGAAGTGACCTCCTTAAAACCGGAAGTGGCATTAAAACACTTTTCTCCTTCACATTTTGGGCTTTAAAGTGTTGTTGTATCCGTTTTGGGGACTTTTGATCCCGTTTTGACACATTTTTCTGCCTCCCTCAGCCTTTGGCCAAAGATGTGAACATTTTAAGAACAAAACCCCCAAAATATGCAAAAATTTAATTTTGGGACCATTTTACCTGTGTTTGCTTCCTTTTACCAAGAAATGACCAGAGAGATGAAAAATGACTGGATTTCAGTCTTAGGCTCGGTTCACACTTGTGCGATGCGGGGACGCTGCGAATATGCAGCGTGTTACCGCATCGCATCCACACATCTAGCAGTTCCCACTGCCATATGCGATACGCAGGGGGTGTCAATTAAAAGTTAATGACACCCCCAGTTTGATTGCATATCGCAGTGCGATCTGCAAGTATGCACAGAATCGGATCGCACAAGTGTGAACCACTGTGCGATTTAATTTTGATGCGGCTCAAAAAATGCCTCCTGTGCGTCTTTGGTGCGGATGCAGTGCAAATTCAGCCATACAAAGTGTATGGCAGAAATTTGCACCGCACATGAGATCGCATGTCATGAAGGAGCAGTGCGCTCCGAATTAGATGCGATCTCCGCAGCCGCACAAGTGTGAACGGGCACTTAAAAAGCTTTGAAATTACCTGGGAAACTGGCATTGTCTGAAACCGGAAGTGACAAACCGGAAGTGACCTCCTTAAAACCGGAAGTGGCATTAAAACACTTTTCTCCTTCACATTTTGGGCTTTAAAGTGTTGTTGTATCAGTTTTGGGGACTTTTGATCCCGTTTTGACACATTTTTCTGCCTCCCTCAGCCTTTGGCCAAAGATGTGAACATTTTAAGGGCAAAACCCCCAAAATATGCAAAAATGTAATTTTGGGACCATTTTACCTGTGTTTGCTTCCTTTTACAAAGAAATGACCAGAGAGATGAAAAATGACTGGATTTCAGTCTTAGGCTCGGCTCACACTTGTGTGATGCGGGGACGCTGCGAATATGCAGCGTATTACCGCATCGCATCCACACATCTAGCAGTTCCCACTGCCATATGCGATACACAGGGGGTGTCAATTAAAAGTTAACGACACCTCCAGTTTGATTGCATATTGCAGTGCGATCTGCAAGTACGCACAGAATCGGATCGCACAAGTGTGAACCACTGTGCGATTTGATTTTGATGTGGCTCAAAAAATGCCTCCTGTGCGTCTTTGGTTCAGATGCAGTGCGAATTCAGCCATACAAAGTGTATGGCTGAAATTCGCACCACACATGAGATCGCATGTCATGAAGGAGCAGTGCGCTCCGAATTAAATTCGATCTCCGCAGCCGCACAAGTGTGAACGGGCACTTAAAAAGCTTTGAAATTACCTGGGAAACTGGCATTGTCTGAAACCGGAAGTGACAAACCGGAAGTGACCTCCTTAAAACCGGAAGTGGCATTAAAACACTTTTCTCCTTCACATTTTGGGCTTTAAAGTGTTGTTGTATCAGTTTTGGGGACTTTTGATCCCGTTTTGACACATTTTTCTGCCTCCCTCAGCCTTTGGCCAAAGATGTGAACATTTTAAGGGCAAAACCCCCAAAATATGCAAAAATTTAATTTTGGGACCATTTTACCTGTGTTTGCTTCCTTTTACCAAGAAATGACCAGAGAGATGAAAAATGACTGGATTTCAGTCTTAGGCTCGGTTCACACTTGTGCGATGCGGGGACGCTGCGAATATGCAGCGTGTTACCGCATCGCATCCACACATCTAGCAGTTCCCACTGCCATATGCGATACGCAGGGGGTGTCAATTAAAAGTTAACGACACCCCCAGTTTGATTGCATATCGCAGTGCGATCTGCAAGTACGCACAGAATCGGATCGCACAAGTGTGAGCCACTGTGCAATTTGATTTTGATGCGGCTCAAAAAATGCCTCCTGTGCGTCTTTGGTGCGGATGCAGTGCGAATTCAGCCATACAAAGTGTATGGCAGAAATTCGCACCGCACATGAGATCGCATGTCATGAAGGAGCAGTGCGCTCCGAATAAAATGCGATCTCCGCAGCCGCACAAGTGTGAACGGGCACTTAAAAAGCTTTGAAATTACCTGGGAAACTGGCATTGTCTGAAACCAGAAGTGACAAACCGGAAGTGACCTCCTTAAAACCGGAAGTGGCATTAAAACACTTTTCTCCTTCACATTTTGGGCTTTAAAGTGTTGTTGTATCAGTTTTGGGGACTTTTGATCCCGTTTTGACACATTTTTCTGCCTCCCTCAGCCTTTGGCCAAAGATGTGAACATTTTAAGGGCAAAACCCCCAAAATATGCAAAAATGTAATTTTGGGACCATTTTACCTGTGTTTGCTTCCTTTTACAAAGAAATGACCAGAGAGATGAAAAATGACTGGATTTCAGTCTTAGGCTCGGTTCACACTTGTGCGATGCGGGGACGCTGTGAATATGCAGCGTGTTACCGCATCGCATCCACACATCTAGCAGTTCCCACTGCCATATGCGATACGCAGGGGGTGTCAATTAAAAGTTAACGACACCCCCAGTTTGATTGCATATCGCAGTGCGATCTGCAAGTACGCACAGAATCGGATCGCACAAGTGTGAGCCACTGTGCAATTTGATTTTGATGCGGCTCAAAAAATGCCTCCTGTGCGTCTTTGGTGCGGATGCAGTGCGAATTCAGCCATACAAAGTGTATGGCAGAAATTCGCACCGCACATGAGATCGCATGTCATGAAGGAGCAGTGCGCTCCGAATTAAATGCGATCTCCGCAGCCGCACAAGTGTGAACGGGCACTTAAAAAGCTTTGAAATTACCTGGGAAACTGGCAGCTTTGAAATTACCTGGGAAACTGGCATTGTCTGAAACCAGAAGTGACAAACCGGAAGTGACCTCCTTAAAACCGGAAGTGGCATTAAAACACTTTTTCTCCTTCACATTTTGGGCTTTAAAGTGTTGTTGTATCAGTTTTGGGGACTTTTGATCCCGTTTTGACACATTTTTCTGCCTCCCTCAGCCTTTGGCCAAAGATGTGAACATTTTAAGGGCAAAACCCCCAAAATATGCAAAAATGTAATTTTGGGACCATTTTACCTGTGTTTGCTTCCTTTTACAAAGAAATGACCAGAGAGATGAAAAATGACTGGATTTCAGTCTTAGGCTCGGCTCACACTTGTGTGATGCGGGGACGCTGCGAATATGCAGCGTATTACCGCATCGCATCCACACATCTAGCAGTTCCCACTGCCATATGCGATACACAGGGGGTGTCAATTAAAAGTTAACGACACCTCCAGTTTGATTGCATATTGCAGTGCGATCTGCAAGTACGCACAGAATCGGATCGCACAAGTGTGAACCACTGTGCGATTTGATTTTGATGTGGCTCAAAAAATGCCTCCTGTGCGTCTTTGGTTCAGATGCAGTGCGAATTCAGCCATACAAAGTGTATGGCTGAAATTCGCACCACACATGAGATCGCATGTCATGAAGGAGCAGTGCGCTCCGAATTAAATGCGATCTCCGCAGCCGCACAAGTGTGAACGGGCACTTAAAAAGCTTTGAAATTACCTGGGAAACTGGCATTGTCTGAAACCGGAAGTGACAAACCGGAAGTGACCTCCTTAAAACCGGAAGTGGCATTAAAACACTTTTCTCCTTCACATTTTGGGCTTTAAAGTGTTGTTGTATCCGTTTTGGGGACTTTTGATCCCGTTTTGACACATTTTTCTGCCTCCCTCAGCCTTTGGCCAAAGATGTGAACATTTTAAGAACAAAACCCCCAAAATATGCAAAAATTTAATTTTGGGACCATTTTACCTGTGTTTGCTTCCTTTTACCAAGAAATGACCAGAGAGATGAAAAATGACTGGATTTCAGTCTTAGGCTCGGTTCACACTTGTGCGATGCGGGGACGCTGCGAATATGCAGCGTGTTACCGCATCGCATCCACACATCTAGCAGTTCCCACTGCCATATGCGATACGCAGGGGGTGTCAATTAAAAGTTAACGACACCCCCAGTTTGATTGCATATCGCAGTGCGATCTGCAAGTACGCACAGAATCGGATCGCACAAGTGTGAGCCACTGTGCGATTTGATTTTGATGCGGCTCAAAAAATGCCTCCTGTGCGTCTTTGGTGCGGATGCAGTGCGAATTCAGCCATACAAAGTGTATGGCAGAAATTCGCACCGCACATGAGATCGCATGTCATGAAGGAGCAGTGCGCTCCGAATAAAATGCGATCTCCGCAGCCGCACAAGTGTGAACGGGCACTTAAAAAGCTTTGAAATTACCTGGGAAACTGGCATTGTCTGAAACCAGAAGTGACAAACCGGAAGTGACCTCCTTAAAACCGGAAGTGGCATTAAAACACTTTTCTCCTTCACATTTTGGGCTTTAAAGTGTTGTTGTATCCGTTTTGGGGACTTTTGATCCCGTTTTGACACATTTTTCTGCCTCCCTCAGCCTTTGGCCAAAGATGTGACCATTTTAAGAACAAAACCCCCAAAATATGCAAAAATTTAATTTTGGAACCATTTTACCTGTGTTTGCTTCCTTTTACCAAGAAATGACCAGAGAGATGAAAAATGACTGGATTTCAGTCTTAGGCTCGGTTCACACTTGTGCGATGCGGGGACGCTGCGAATATGCAGCGTGTTACCGCATCGCATCCACACATCTAGCAGTTCCCACTGCCATATGCGATACGCAGGGAGTGTCAATTAAAAGTTAACGACGCCCCCAGTTTGACTGCATATCGCAGTGCGATCTGCAAGTACGCACAGAATCGGATCGCACAAGTGTGAGCCACTGTGCGATTTGATTTTGATGCGGCTCAAAAAATGCCTCCTGTGCGTCTTTGGTGCGGATGCAGTGCGAATTCAGCCATACAAAGTGTATGGCAGAAATTCGCACCGCACATGACATCGCATGTCATGAAGGAGCAGTGCGCTCTGAATTAAATGCGATCTCCGCAGCCGCACAAGTGTGAACGGGCACTTAAAAAGCTTTGAAATTACCTGGGAAACTGGCATTGTCTGAAACCAGAAGTGACAAACCGGAAGTGACCTCCTTAAAACCGGAAGTGGCATTAAAACACTTTTCTCCTTCACATTTTGGGCTTTAAAGTGTTGTTGTATCCGTTTTGGGGACTTTTGATCCCGTTTTGACACATTTTTCTGCCTCCCTCAGCCTTTGGCCAAAGATGTGAACATTTTAAGAACAAAACCCCCAAAATATGCAAAAATTTAATTTTGGGACCATTTTACCTGTGTTTGCTTCCTTTTACCAAGAAATGACCAGAGAGATGAAAAATGACTGGATTTCAGTCTTAGGCTCGGTTCACACTTGTGCGATGCGGGGACGCTGCGAATATGCAGCGTGTTACCGCATCGCATCCACACATCTAGCAGTTCCCACTGCCATATGCGATACGCAGGGGGTGTCAATTAAAAGTTAATGACACCCCCAGTTTGATTGCATATCGCAGTGCGATCTGCAAGTATGCACAGAATCGGATCGCACAAGTGTGAACCACTGTGCGATTTAATTTTGATGCGGCTCAAAAAATGCCTCCTGTGCGTCTTTGGTGCGGATGCAGTGCAAATTCAGCCATACAAAGTGTATGGCAGAAATTTGCACTGCACATGAGATCGCATGTCATGAAGGAGCAGTGCGCTCCGAATTAGATGCGATCTCCGCAGCCGCACAAGTGTGAACGGGCACTTAAAAAGCTTTGAAATTACCTGGGAAACTGGCATTGTCTGAAACCGGAAGTGACAAACCGGAAGTGACCTCCTTAAAACCGGAAGTGGCATTAAAACACTTTTCTCCTTCACATTTTGGGCTTTAAAGTGTTGTTATATCTGTTTTGGGGACTTTTGATCCCGTTTTGACACATTTTCTGCCTCCCTCAGCCTTTGGCCAAAGATGTGAACATTTTAAGGGCAAAACCCCCAAAATATGCAAAAATTTAATTTTGGGACCATTTTACCTGTGTTTGCTTCCTTTTACCAAGAAATGACCAGAGAGATGAAAAATGACTGGATTTCAGTCTTAGGCTCGGTTCACACTTGTGCGATGCGGGGACGCTGCGAATATGCAGCGTGTTACCGCATCGCATCCACACATCTAGCAGTTCCCACTGCCATATGCGATACGCAGGGGGTGTCAATTAAAAGTTAACGACACCCCCAGTTTGATTGCATATCACAGTGCGATCTGCAAGTACGCACAGAATCGGATCGCACAAGTGTGAGCCACTGTGCGATTTGATTTTGATGCGGCTCAAAAAATGCCTCCTGTGCGTCTTTGGTGCGGATGCAGTGCAAATTCAGCCATACAAAGTGTATGGCAGAAATTTGCACCGCACATGAGATCGCATGTCATGAAGGAGCAGTGCGCTCCGAATTAAATGCGATCTCCGCAGCCGCACAAGTGTGAACGGGCACTTAAAAAGCTTTGAAATTACCTGGGAAACTGGCATTGTCTGAAACCAGAAGTGACAAACCGGAAGTGACCTCCTTAAAACCGGAAGTGGCATTAAAACACTTTTCTCCTTCACATTTTGGGCTTTAAAGTGTTGTTGTATCCGTTTTGGGGACTTTTGATCCCGTTTTGACACATTTTTCTGCCTCCCTCAGCCTTTGGCCAAAGATGTGAACATTTTAAGAACAAAACCCCCAAAATATGCAAAAATTTAATTTTGGGACCATTTTACCTGTGTTTGCTTCCTTTTACCAAGAAATGACCAGAGAGATGAAAAATGACTGGATTTCAGTCTTAGGCTCGGTTCACACTTGTGCGATGCGGGGACGCTGCGAATATGCAGCGTGTTACCGCATCGCATCCACACATCTAGCAGTTCCCACTGCCATATGCGATACGCAGGGGGTGTCAATTAAAAGTTAATGACACCCCCAGTTTGATTGCATATCGCAGTGCGATCTGCAAGTATGCACAGAATCGGATCGCACAAGTGTGAACCACTGTGCGATTTAATTTTGATGCGGCTCAAAAAATGCCTCCTGTGCGTCTTTGGTGCGGATGCAGTGCAAATTCAGCCATACAAAGTGTATGGCAGAAATTTGCACCGCACATGAGATCGCATGTCATGAAGGAGCAGTGCGCTCCGAATTAGATGCGATCTCCGCAGCCGCACAAGTGTGAACGGGCACTTAAAAAGCTTTGAAATTACCTGGGAAACTGGCATTGTCTGAAACCGGAAGTGACAAACCGGAAGTGACCTCCTTAAAACCGGAAGTGGCATTAAAACACTTTTCTCCTTCACATTTTGGGCTTTAAAGTGTTGTTGTATCAGTTTTGGGGACTTTTGATCCCGTTTTGACACATTTTTCTGCCTCCCTCAGCCTTTGGCCAAAGATGTGAACATTTTAAGGGCAAAACCCCCAAAATATGCAAAAATGTAATTTTGGGACCATTTTACCTGTGTTTGCTTCCTTTTACAAAGAAATGACCAGAGAGATGAAAAATGACTGGATTTCAGTCTTAGGCTCGGCTCACACTTGTGTGATGCGGGGACGCTGCGAATATGCAGCGTATTACCGCATCGCATCCACACATCTAGCAGTTCCCACTGCCATATGCGATACACAGGGGGTGTCAATTAAAAGTTAACGACACCTCCAGTTTGATTACATATTGCAGTGCGATCTGCAAGTACGCACAGAATCGGATCGCACAAGTGTGAACCACTGTGCGATTTGATTTTGATGTGGCTCAAAAAATGCCTCCTGTGCGTCTTTGGTTCAGATGCAGTGCGAATTCAGCCATACAAAGTGTATGGCTGAAATTCGCACCACACATGAGATCGCATGTCATGAAGGAGCAGTGCGCTCCGAATTAAATGCGATCTCCGCAGCCGCACAAGTGTGAACGGGCACTTAAAAAGCTTTGAAATTACCTGGGAAACTGGCATTGTCTGAAACCGGAAGTGACAAACCGGAAGTGACCTCCTTAAAACCGGAAGTGGCATTAAAACACTTTTCTCCTTCACATTTTGGGCTTTAAAGTGTTGTTGTATCAGTTTTGGGGACTTTTGATCCCGTTTTGACACATTTTTCTGCCTCCCTCAGCCTTTGGCCAAAGATGTGAACATTTTAAGGGCAAAACCCCCAAAATATGCAAAAATTTAATTTTGGGACCATTTTACCTGTGTTTGCTTCCTTTTACCAAGAAATGACCAGAGAGATGAAAAATGACTGGATTTCAGTCTTAGGCTCGGTTCACACTTGTGCGATGCGGGGACGCTGCGAATATGCAGCGTGTTACCGCATCGCATCCACACATCTAGCAGTTCCCACTGCCATATGCGATACGCAGGGGGTGTCAATTAAAAGTTAACGACACCCCCAGTTTGATTGCATATCGCAGTGCGATCTGCAAGTACGCACAGAATCGGATCGCACAAGTGTGAGCCACTGTGCGATTTGATTTTGATGCGGCTCAAAAAATGCCTCCTGTGCGTCTTTGGTGCGGATGCAGTGCGAATTCAGCCATACAAAGTGTATGGCAGAAATTTGCACCGCACATGAGATCGCATGTCATGAAGGAGCAGTGCGCTCCGAATTAAATGCGATCTCCGCAGCCGCACAAGTGTGAACGGGCACTTAAAAAGCTTTGAAATTACCTGGGAAACTGGCATTGTCTGAAACCAGAAGTGACAAACCGGAAGTGACCTCCTTAAAACCGGAAGTGGCATTAAAACACTTTTCTCCTTCACATTTTGGGCTTTAAAGTGTTGTTGTATCCGTTTTGGGGACTTTTGATCCCGTTTTGACACATTTTTCTGCCTCCCTCAGCCTTTGGCCAAAGATGTGAACATTTTAAGAACAAAACCCCCAAAATATGCAAAAATTTAATTTTGGGACCATTTTACCTGTGTTTGCTTCCTTTTACCAAGAAATGACCAGAGAGATGAAAAATGACTGGATTTCAGTCTTAGGCTCGGTTCACACTTGTGCGATGCGGGGACGCTGCGAATATGCAGCGTGTTACCGCATCGCATCCACACATCTAGCAGTTCCCACTGCCATATGCGATACGCAGGGGGTGTCAATTAAAAGTTAACGACACCCCCAGTTTGATTGCATATCGCAGTGCGATCTGCAAGTACGCACAGAATCGGATCGCACAAGTGTGAGCCACTGTGCGATTTGATTTTGATGCGGCTCAAAAAATGCCTCCTGTGCGTCTTTGGTGCGGATGCAGTGCGAATTCAGCCATACAAAGTGTATGGCAGAAATTTGCACCGCACATGAGATCGCATGTCATGAAGGAGCAGTGCGCTCCGAATTAAATGCGATCTCCGCAGCCGCACAAGTGTGAACGGGCACTTAAAAAGCTTTGAAATTACCTGGGAAACTGGCATTGTCTGAAACCAGAAGTGACAAACCGGAAGTGACCTCCTTAAAACCGGAAGTGGCATTAAAACACTTTTCTCCTTCACATTTTGGGCTTTAAAGTGTTGTTGTATCCGTTTTGGGGACTTTTGATCCCGTTTTGACACATTTTTCTGCCTCCCTCAGCCTTTGGCCAAAGATGTGAACATTTTAAGAACAAAACCCCCAAAATATGCAAAAATTTAATTTTGGGACCATTTTACCTGTGTTTGCTTCCTTTTACCAAGAAATGACCAGAGAGATGAAAAATGACTGGATTTCAGTCTTAGGCTCGGTTCACACTTGTGCGATGCGGGGACGCTGCGAATATGCAGCGTGTTACCGCATCGCATCCACACATCTAGCAGTTCCCACTGCCATATGCGATACGCAGGGGGTGTCAATTAAAAGTTAACGACACCCCCAGTTTGATTGCATATCGCAGTGCGATCTGCAAGTACGCACAGAATCGGATCGCACAAGTGTGAGCCACTGTGCGATTTGATTTTGATGCGGCTCAAAAAATGCCTCCTGTGCGTCTTTGGTGCGGATGCAGTGCGAATTCAGCCATACAAAGTGTATGGCAGAAATTCGCACCGCACATGAGATCGCATGTCATGAAGGAGCAGTGCGCTCCGAATAAAATGCGATCTCCGCAGCCGCACAAGTGTGAACGGGCACTTAAAAAGCTTTGAAATTACCTGGGAAACTGGCATTGTCTGAAACCAGAAGTGACAAACCGGAAGTGACCTCCTTAAAACCGGAAGTGGCATTAAAACACTTTTCTCCTTCACATTTTGGGCTTTAAAGTGTTGTTGTATCCGTTTTGGGGACTTTTGATCCCGTTTTGACACATTTTTCTGCCTCCCTCAGCCTTTGGCCAAAGATGTGACCATTTTAAGAACAAAACCCCCAAAATATGCAAAAATTTAATTTTGGAACCATTTTACCTGTGTTTGCTTCCTTTTACCAAGAAATGACCAGAGAGATGAAAAATGACTGGATTTCAGTCTTAGGCTCGGTTCACACTTGTGCGATGCGGGGACGCTGCGAATATGCAGCGTGTTACCGCATCGCATCCACACATCTAGCAGTTCCCACTGCCATATGCGATACGCAGGGAGTGTCAATTAAAAGTTAACGACGCCCCCAGTTTGACTGCATATCGCAGTGCGATCTGCAAGTACGCACAGAATCGGATCGCACAAGTGTGAGCCACTGTGCGATTTGATTTTGATGCGGCTCAAAAAATGCCTCCTGTGCGTCTTTGGTGCGGATGCAGTGCGAATTCAGCCATACAAAGTGTATGGCAGAAATTCGCACCGCACATGACATCGCATGTCATGAAGGAGCAGTGCGCTCTGAATTAAATGCGATCTCCGCAGCCGCACAAGTGTGAACGGGCACTTAAAAAGCTTTGAAATTACCTGGGAAACTGGCATTGTCTGAAACCAGAAGTGACAAACCGGAAGTGACCTCCTTAAAACCGGAAGTGGCATTAAAACACTTTTCTCCTTCACATTTTGGGCTTTAAAGTGTTGTTGTATCCGTTTTGGGGACTTTTGATCCCGTTTTGACACATTTTTCTGCCTCCCTCAGCCTTTGGCCAAAGATGTGAACATTTTAAGAACAAAACCCCCAAAATATGCAAAAATTTAATTTTGGGACCATTTTACCTGTGTTTGCTTCCTTTTACCAAGAAATGACCAGAGAGATGAAAAATGACTGGATTTCAGTCTTAGGCTCGGTTCACACTTGTGCGATGCGGGGACGCTGCGAATATGCAGCGTGTTACCGCATCGCATCCACACATCTAGCAGTTCCCACTGCCATATGCGATACGCAGGGGGTGTCAATTAAAAGTTAATGACACCCCCAGTTTGATTGCATATCGCAGTGCGATCTGCAAGTATGCACAGAATCGGATCGCACAAGTGTGAACCACTGTGCGATTTAATTTTGATGCGGCTCAAAAAATGCCTCCTGTGCGTCTTTGGTGCGGATGCAGTGCAAATTCAGCCATACAAAGTGTATGGCAGAAATTTGCACTGCACATGAGATCGCATGTCATGAAGGAGCAGTGCGCTCCGAATTAGATGCGATCTCCGCAGCCGCACAAGTGTGAACGGGCACTTAAAAAGCTTTGAAATTACCTGGGAAACTGGCATTGTCTGAAACCGGAAGTGACAAACCGGAAGTGACCTCCTTAAAACCGGAAGTGGCATTAAAACACTTTTCTCCTTCACATTTTGGGCTTTAAAGTGTTGTTATATCTGTTTTGGGGACTTTTGATCCCGTTTTGACACATTTTCTGCCTCCCTCAGCCTTTGGCCAAAGATGTGAACATTTTAAGGGCAAAACCCCCAAAATATGCAAAAATTTAATTTTGGGACCATTTTACCTGTGTTTGCTTCCTTTTACCAAGAAATGACCAGAGAGATGAAAAATGACTGGATTTCAGTCTTAGGCTCGGTTCACACTTGTGCGATGCGGGGACGCTGCGAATATGCAGCGTGTTACCGCATCGCATCCACACATCTAGCAGTTCCCACTGCCATATGCGATACGCAGGGGGTGTCAATTAAAAGTTAACGACACCCCCAGTTTGATTGCATATCACAGTGCGATCTGCAAGTACGCACAGAATCGGATCGCACAAGTGTGAGCCACTGTGCGATTTGATTTTGATGCGGCTCAAAAAATGCCTCCTGTGCGTCTTTGGTGCGGATGCAGTGCGAATTCAGCCATACAAAGTGTATGGCAGAAATTCGCACCGCACATGAGATCGCATATCATGAAGGAGCAGTGCGCTCCGAATAAAATGCGATCTCCGCAGCCGCACAAGTGTGAACGGGCACTTAAAAAGCTTTGAAATTACCTGGGAAACTGGCATTGTCTGAAACCAGAAGTGACAAACCGGAAGTGACCTCCTTAAAACCGGAAGTGGCATTAAAACACTTTTCTCCTTCACATTTTGGGCTTTAAAGTGTTGTTGTATCCGTTTTGGGGACTTTTGATCCCGTTTTGACACATTTTTCTGCCTCCCTCAGCCTTTGGCCAAAGATGTGACCATTTTAAGAACAAAACCCCCAAAATATGCAAAAATTTAATTTTGGAACCATTTTACCTGTGTTTGCTTCCTTTTACCAAGAAATGACCAGAGAGATGAAAAATGACTGGATTTCAGTCTTAGGCTCGGTTCACACTTGTGCGATGCGGGGACGCTGCGAATATGCAGCGTGTTACCGCATCGCATCCACACATCTAGCAGTTCCCACTGCCATATGCGATACGCAGGGAGTGTCAATTAAAAGTTAACGACGCCCCCAGTTTGACTGCATATCGCAGTGCGATCTGCAAGTACGCACAGAATCGGATCGCACAAGTGTGAGCCACTGTGCGATTTGATTTTGATGCGGCTCAAAAAATGCCTCCTGTGCGTCTTTGGTGCGGATGCAGTGCGAATTCAGCCATACAAAGTGTATGGCAGAAATTCGCACCGCACATGACATCGCATGTCATGAAGGAGCAGTGCGCTCTGAATTAAATGCGATCTCCGCAGCCGCACAAGTGTGAACGGGCACTTAAAAAGCTTTGAAATTACCTGGGAAACTGGCATTGTCTGAAACCAGAAGTGACAAACCGGAAGTGACCTCCTTAAAACCGGAAGTGGCATTAAAACACTTTTCTCCTTCACATTTTGGGCTTTAAAGTGTTGTTGTATCCGTTTTGGGGACTTTTGATCCCGTTTTGACACATTTTTCTGCCTCCCTCAGCCTTTGGCCAAAGATGTGAACATTTTAAGAACAAAACCCCCAAAATATGCAAAAATTTAATTTTGGGACCATTTTACCTGTGTTTGCTTCCTTTTACCAAGAAATGACCAGAGAGATGAAAAATGACTGGATTTCAGTCTTAGGCTCGGTTCACACTTGTGCGATGCGGGGACGCTGCGAATATGCAGCGTGTTACCGCATCGCATCCACACATCTAGCAGTTCCCACTGCCATATGCGATACGCAGGGGGTGTCAATTAAAAGTTAATGACACCCCCAGTTTGATTGCATATCGCAGTGCGATCTGCAAGTATGCACAGAATCGGATCGCACAAGTGTGAACCACTGTGCGATTTAATTTTGATGCGGCTCAAAAAATGCCTCCTGTGCGTCTTTGGTGCGGATGCAGTGCAAATTCAGCCATACAAAGTGTATGGCAGAAATTTGCACTGCACATGAGATCGCATGTCATGAAGGAGCAGTGCGCTCCGAATTAGATGCGATCTCCGCAGCCGCACAAGTGTGAACGGGCACTTAAAAAGCTTTGAAATTACCTGGGAAACTGGCATTGTCTGAAACCGGAAGTGACAAACCGGAAGTGACCTCCTTAAAACCGGAAGTGGCATTAAAACACTTTTCTCCTTCACATTTTGGGCTTTAAAGTGTTGTTATATCTGTTTTGGGGACTTTTGATCCCGTTTTGACACATTTTCTGCCTCCCTCAGCCTTTGGCCAAAGATGTGAACATTTTAAGGGCAAAACCCCCAAAATATGCAAAAATTTAATTTTGGGACCATTTTACCTGTGTTTGCTTCCTTTTACCAAGAAATGACCAGAGAGATGAAAAATGACTGGATTTCAGTCTTAGGCTCGGTTCACACTTGTGCGATGCGGGGACGCTGCGAATATGCAGCGTGTTACCGCATCGCATCCACACATCTAGCAGTTCCCACTGCCATATGCGATACGCAGGGGGTGTCAATTAAAAGTTAACGACACCCCCAGTTTGATTGCATATCACAGTGCGATCTGCAAGTACGCACAGAATCGGATCGCACAAGTGTGAGCCACTGTGCGATTTGATTTTGATGCGGCTCAAAAAATGCCTCCTGTGCGTCTTTGGTGCGGATGCAGTGCAAATTCAGCCATACAAAGTGTATGGCAGAAATTTGCACCGCACATGAGATCGCATGTCATGAAGGAGCAGTGCGCTCCGAATTAAATGCGATCTCCGCAGCCGCACAAGTGTGAACGGGCACTTAAAAAGCTTTGAAATTACCTGGGAAACTGGCATTGTCTGAAACCAGAAGTGACAAACCGGAAGTGACCTCCTTAAAACCGGAAGTGGCATTAAAACACTTTTCTCCTTCACATTTTGGGCTTTAAAGTGTTGTTGTATCCGTTTTGGGGACTTTTGATCCCGTTTTGACACATTTTTCTGCCTCCCTCAGCCTTTGGCCAAAGATGTGAACATTTTAAGAACAAAACCCCCAAAATATGCAAAAATTTAATTTTGGGACCATTTTACCTGTGTTTGCTTCCTTTTACCAAGAAATGACCAGAGAGATGAAAAATGACTGGATTTCAGTCTTAGGCTCGGTTCACACTTGTGCGATGCGGGGACGCTGCGAATATGCAGCGTGTTACCGCATCGCATCCACACATCTAGCAGTTCCCACTGCCATATGCGATACGCAGGGGGTGTCAATTAAAAGTTAATGACACCCCCAGTTTGATTGCATATCGCAGTGCGATCTGCAAGTATGCACAGAATCGGATCGCACAAGTGTGAACCACTGTGCGATTTAATTTTGATGCGGCTCAAAAAATGCCTCCTGTGCGTCTTTGGTGCGGATGCAGTGCAAATTCAGCCATACAAAGTGTATGGCAGAAATTTGCACCGCACATGAGATCGCATGTCATGAAGGAGCAGTGCGCTCCGAATTAGATGCGATCTCCGCAGCCGCACAAGTGTGAACGGGCACTTAAAAAGCTTTGAAATTACCTGGGAAACTGGCATTGTCTGAAACCGGAAGTGACAAACCGGAAGTGACCTCCTTAAAACCGGAAGTGGCATTAAAACACTTTTCTCCTTCACATTTTGGGCTTTAAAGTGTTGTTATATCTGTTTTGGGGACTTTTGATCCCGTTTTGACACATTTTCTGCCTCCCTCAGCCTTTGGCCAAAGATGTGAACATTTTAAGGGCAAAACCCCCAAAATATGCAAAAATTTAATTTTGGGACCATTTTACCTGTGTTTGCTTCCTTTTACCAAGAAATGACCAGAGAGATGAAAAATGACTGGATTTCAGTCTTAGGCTCGGTTCACACTTGTGCGATGCGGGGACGCTGCGAATATGCAGCATGTTACCGCATCGCATCCACACATCTAGCAGTTCCCACTGCCATATGCGATACGCAGGGGGTGTCAATTAAAAGTTAACGACACCCCCAGTTTGATTGCATATCGCAGTGCGATCTGCAAGTACGCACAGAATCGGATCGCACAAGTGTGAGCCACTGTGCGATTTGATTTTGATGCGGCTCAAAAAATGCCTCCTGTGCGTCTTTGGTGCGGATGCAGTGCGAATTCAGCCATACAAAGTGTATGGCAGAAATTTGCACCGCACATGAGATCGCATGTCATGAAGAAGCAGTGCGCTCCGAATTAGATGCGATCTCCGCAGCCGCACAAGTGTGAACGGGCACTTAAAAAGCTTTGAAATGACCTGGGAAACTGGCATTGTCTGAAACCAGAAGTGACAAACCGGAAGTGACCTCCTTAAAACCGGAAGTGGCATTAAAACACTTTTCTCCTTCACATTTTGGGCTTTAAAGTGTTGTTGTATCCGTTTTGGGGACTTTTGATCCCGTTTTGACACATTTTTCTGCCTCCCTCAGCCTTTGGCCAAAGATGTGAACATTTTAAGGGCAAAACCCCCAAAAAATGTAATTTTGGGACCATTTTACCTGTGTTTGCTTCCTTTTACAAAGAAATGACCAGAGAGATGAAAAATGACTGGATTTCAGTCTTAGGCTCGGCTCACACTTGTGTGATGCGGGGACGCTGCGAAAATGCAGTGTATTACCGCATCGCATCCACACATCTAGCAGTTCCCACTGCCATATGCGATACACAGGGGGTGTCAATTAAAAGTTAACGACACCCCCAGTTTGATTGCATATCGCAGTGCGATCTGCAAGTACGCACAGAATCGGATCGCACAAGTGTGAACCACTGTGCCATTTGATTTTGATGCGGCTCAAAAAATGCCTCCTGTGCGTCTTTGGTGCAGATGCAGTGCGAATTCAGCCATACAAAGTGTATGGCTGAAATTCGCACCACACATGAGATCGCATGTCATGAAGGAGCAGTGCGCTCCGAATTAAATGCGATCTCCGCAGCCGCACAAGTGTGAACGGGCACTTAAAAAGCTTTGAAATTACCTGGGAAACTGGCATTGTCTGAAACCGGAAGTGACAAACCGGAAGTGACCTCCTTAAAACCGGAAGTGGCATTAAAACACTTTTCTCCTTCACATTTTGGGCTTTAAAGTGTTGTTGTATCCGTTTTGGGGACTTTTGATCCCGTTTTGACACATTTTTCTGCCTCCCTCAGCCTTTGGCCAAAGATGTGACCATTTTAAGAACAAAACCCCCAAAATATGCAAAAATTTAATTTTGGGACCATTTTACCTGTGTTTGCTTCCTTTTACCAAGAAATGACCAGAGAGATGAAAAATGACTGGATTTCAGTCTTAGGCTCGGTTCACACTTGTGCGATGCGGGGACGCTGCGAATATGCAGCGTGTTACCGCATTGCATCCACACATCTAGCAGTTCCCACTGCCATATGCGATACGCAGGGGGTGTCAATTAAAAGTTAACGACACCCCCAGTTTGATTGCATATCGCAGTGCGATCTGCAAGTACGCACAGCATCGGATCGCACAAGTGTGAGCCACTGTGCGATTTGATTTTGATGCGGCTCAAAAAATGCCTCCTGTGCGTCTTTGGTGCGGATGCAGTGCGAATTCAGCCATACAAAGTGTATGGCAGAAATTCGCACCGCACATGAGATCGCATGTCATGAAGGAGCAGTGCGCTCCGAATAAAATGCGATCTCCGCAGCCGCACAAGTGTGAACCGGCACTTAAAAAGCTTTGAAATTACCTGGGAAACTGGCATTGTCTGAAACCGGAAGTGACAAACCAGAAGTGACCTCCTTAAAACCGGAAGTGGCATTAAAACACTTTTCTCCTTCACATTTTGGGCTTTAAAGTGTTGTTGTATCCGTTTTGGGGACTTTTGATCCCGTTTTGACACATTTTTCTGCCTCCCTCAGCCTTTGGCCAAAGATGTGAACATTTTAAGGGCAAAACCCCCAAAATATGCAAAAATTTAATTTTGGGACCATTTTACCTGTGTTTGCTTCCTTTTACCAAGAAATGACCAGAGAGATGAAAAATGACTGGATTTCAGTCTTAGGCTCGGTTCACACTTATGCGATGCGGGGACGCTGTGAATATGCAGCGTGTTAAAGCATCGCATCCCCACATCTAGCAGTTCCCACTGCCATATGCGATACGAAGGGGGTGTCAATTAACAGTTAACGACACCCCCAGTTTGATTGCATATCGCAGTGCGATCTGCAAGTACGCACAGAATCGGATCGCACAAGTGTGAGCCACTGTGCGATTTGATTTTGATGCGGCTCAAAAAATGCCTCCTGTGCGTCTTTGGTGCGGATGCAGTGCGAATTCAGCCATACAAAGTGTATGGCAGAAATTCGCACCGCACATGAGATCGCATGTCATGAAGGAGCAGTGCGCTCCGAATTAAATGCGATCTCCGCAGCCACACAAGTGTGAACGGGCACTTAAAAAGCTTTGAAATTACCTGGGAAACTGGCATTGTCTGAAACCAGAAGTGACAAACCGGAAGTGACCTCCTTAAAACCGGAAGTGGCATTAAAACACTTTTCTCCTTCACATTTTGGGCTTTAAAGTGTTGTTGTATCCGTTTTGGGGACTTTTGATCCCGTTTTGACACATTTTTCTGCCTCCCTCAGCCTTTGGCCAAAGATGTGACCATTTTAAGAACAAAACCCCCAAAATATGCAAAAATTTAATTTTGGGACCATTTTACCTGTGTTTGCTTCCTTTTACCAAGAAATGACCAGAGAGATGAAAAATGACTGGATTTCAGTCTTAGGCTCGGTTCACACTTGTGCGATGCGGGGACGCTGCGAATATGCAGCGTGTTACCGCATCGCATCCACACATCTAGCAGTTCCCACTGCCATATGCGATACGCAGGGGGTGTCAATTAAAAGTTAACGACACCCCCAGTTTGATTGCATATCGCAGTGCGATCTGCAAGTACGCACAGCATCGGATCGCACAAGTGTGAGCCACTGTGCGATTTGATTTTGATGCGGCTCAAAAAATGCCTCCTGTGCGTCTTTGGTGCGGATGCAGTGCGAATTCAGCCATACAAAGTGTATGGCAGAAATTCGCACCGCACATGAGATCGCATGTCATGAAGGAGCAGTGCGCTCCGAATAAAATGCGATCTCCGCAGCCGCACAAGTGTGAACCGGCACTTAAAAAGCTTTGAAATTACCTGGGAAACTGGCATTGTCTGAAACCGGAAGTGACAAACCAGAAGTGACCTCCTTAAAACCGGAAGTGGCATTAAAACACTTTTCTCCTTCACATTTTGGGCTTTAAAGTGTTGTTGTATCCGTTTTGGGGACTTTTGATCCCGTTTTGACACATTTTTCTGCCTCCCTCAGCCTTTGGCCAAAGATGTGAACATTTTAAGGGCAAAACCCCCAAAATATGCAAAAATTTAATTTTGGGACCATTTTACCTGTGTTTGCTTCCTTTTACCAAGAAATGACCAGAGAGATGAAAAATGACTGGATTTCAGTCTTAGGCTCGGTTCACACTTATGCGATGCGGGGACGCTGTGAATATGCAGCGTGTTAAAGCATCGCATCCCCACATCTAGCAGTTCCCACTGCCATATGCGATACGAAGGGGGTGTCAATTAACAGTTAACGACACCCCCAGTTTGATTGCATATCGCAGTGCGATCTGCAAGTACGCACAGAATCGGATCGCACAAGTGTGAGCCACTGTGCGATTTGATTTTGATGCGGCTCAAAAAATGCCTCCTGTGCGTCTTTGGTGCGGATGCAGTGCGAATTCAGCCATACAAAGTGTATGGCAGAAATTCGCACCGCACATGAGATCGCATGTCATGAAGGAGCAGTGCGCTCCGAATTAAATGCGATCTCCGCAGCCACACAAGTGTGAACGGGCACTTAAAAAGCTTTGAAATTACCTGGGAAACTGGCATTGTCTGAAACCAGAAGTGACAAACCGGAAGTGACCTCCTTAAAACCGGAAGTGGCATTAAAACACTTTTCTCCTTCACATTTTGGGCTTTAAAGTGTTGTTGTATCCGTTTTGGGGACTTTTGATCCCGTTTTGACACATTTTTCTGCCTCCCTCAGCCTTTGGCCAAAGATGTGACCATTTTAAGAACAAAACCCCCAAAATATGCAAAAATTTAATTTTGGGACCATTTTACCTGTGTTTGCTTCCTTTTACCAAGAAATGACCAGAGAGATGAAAAATGACTGGATTTCAGTCTTAGGCTCGGTTCACACTTGTGCGATGCGGGGACGCTGCGAATATGCAGCGTGTTACCGCATCGCATCCACACATCTAGCAGTTCCCACTGCCATATGCGATACGCAGGGGGTGTCAATTAAAAGTTAACGACACCCCCAGTTTGATTGCATATCGCAGTGCGATCTGCAAGTACGCACAGAATCGGATCGCACAAGTGTGAGCCACTGTGCGATTTGATTTTGATGCGGCTCAAAAAATGCCTCCTGTGCGTCTTTGGTGCGGATGCAGTGCGAATTCAGCCATACAAAGTGTATGGCAGAAATTTGCACCGCACATGAGATCGCATGTCATGAAGGAGCAGTGCGCTCCGAATTAGATGCGATCTCCGCAGCCGCACAAGTGTGAACGGGCACTTAAAAAGCTTTGAAATTACCTGGGAAACTGGCATTGTCTGAAACCAGAAGTGACAAACCGGAAGTGACCTCCTTAAAACCGGAAGTGGCATTAAAACACTTTTCTCCTTCACATTTTGGGCTTTAAAGTGTTGTTGTATCCGTTTTGGGGACTTTTGATCCCGTTTTGACACATTTTTCTGCCTCCCTCAGCCTTTGGCCAAAGATGTGAACATTTTAAGGGCAAAACCCCCAAAAAATTTAATTTTGGGACCATTTTACCTGTGTTTGCTTCCTTTTACAAAGAAATGACCAGAGAGATGAAAAATGACTGGATTTCAGTCTTAGGCTCGGCTCACACTTGTGTGATGCGGGGACGCTGCGAATATGCAGCGTATTACCGCATCGCATCCACACATCTAGCAGTTCCCACTGCCATATGCGATACACAGGGGGTGTCAATTAAAAGTTAACGACACCCCCAGTTTGATTGCATATCGCAGTGCGATCTGCAAGTACGCACAGAATCGGATCGCACAAGTGTGAACCACTGTGCCATTTGATTTTGATGCGGCTCAAAAAATGCCTCCTGTGCGTCTTTGGTGCAGATGCAGTGCGAATTCAGCCATACAAAGTGTATGGCTGAAATTCGCACCACACATGAGATCGCATGTCATGAAGGAGCAGTGCGCTCCGAATTAAATGCGATCTCCGCAGCCGCACAAGTGTGAACGGGCACTTAAAAAGCTTTGAAATTACCTGGGAAACTGGCATTGTCTGAAACCGGAAGTGACAAACCGGAAGTGACCTCCTTAAAACCGGAAGTGGCATTAAAACACTTTTCTCCTTCACATTTTGGGCTTTAAAGTGTTGTTGTATCCGTTTTGGGGACTTTTGATCCCGTTTTGACACATTTTTCTGCCTCCCTCAGCCTTTGGCCAAAGATGTGAACATTTTAAGAACAAAACCCCCAAAATATGCAAAAATTTAATTTTGGGACCATTTTACCTGTGTTTGCTTCCTTTTACCAAGAAATGACCAGAGAGATGAAAAATGACTGGATTTCAGTCTTAGGCTCGGTTCACACTTGTGCGATGCGGGGACGCTGCGAATATGCAGCGTGTTACCGCATCGCATCCACACATCTAGCAGTTCCCACTGCCATATGCGATACGCAGGGGGTGTCAATTAAAAGTTAATGACACCCCCAGTTTGATTGCATATCGCAGTGCGATCTGCAAGTATGCACAGAATCGGATCGCACAAGTGTGAACCACTGTGCGATTTAATTTTGATGCGGCTCAAAAAATGCCTCCTGTGCGTCTTTGGTGCGGATGCAGTGCAAATTCAGCCATACAAAGTGTATGGCAGAAATTTGCACCGCACATGAGATCGCATGTCATGAAGGAGCAGTGCGCTCCGAATTAGATGCGATCTCCGCAGCCGCACAAGTGTGAACGGGCACTTAAAAAGCTTTGAAATTACCTGGGAAACTGGCATTGTCTGAAACCGGAAGTGACAAACCGGAAGTGACCTCCTTAAAACCGGAAGTGGCATTAAAACACTTTTCTCCTTCACATTTTGGGCTTTAAAGTGTTGTTGTATCAGTTTTGGGGACTTTTGATCCCGTTTTGACACATTTTTCTGCCTCCCTCAGCCTTTGGCCAAAGATGTGAACATTTTAAGGGCAAAACCCCCAAAATATGCAAAAATGTAATTTTGGGACCATTTTACCTGTGTTTGCTTCCTTTTACAAAGAAATGACCAGAGAGATGAAAAATGACTGGATTTCAGTCTTAGGCTCGGCTCACACTTGTGTGATGCGGGGACGCTGCGAATATGCAGCGTATTACCGCATCGCATCCACACATCTAGCAGTTCCCACTGCCATATGCGATACACAGGGGGTGTCAATTAAAAGTTAACGACACCTCCAGTTTGATTGCATATTGCAGTGCGATCTGCAAGTACGCACAGAATCGGATCGCACAAGTGTGAACCACTGTGCGATTTGATTTTGATGTGGCTCAAAAAATGCCTCCTGTGCGTCTTTGGTTCAGATGCAGTGCGAATTCAGCCATACAAAGTGTATGGCTGAAATTCGCACCACACATGAGATCGCATGTCATGAAGGAGCAGTGCGCTCCGAATTAAATGCGATCTCCGCAGCCGCACAAGTGTGAACGGGCACTTAAAAAGCTTTGAAATTACCTGGGAAACTGGCATTGTCTGAAACCGGAAGTGACAAACCGGAAGTGACCTCCTTAAAACCGGAAGTGGCATTAAAACACTTTTCTCCTTCACATTTTGGGCTTTAAAGTGTTGTTGTATCAGTTTTGGGGACTTTTGATCCCGTTTTGACACATTTTTCTGCCTCCCTCAGCCTTTGGCCAAAGATGTGAACATTTTAAGGGCAAAACCCCCAAAATATGCAAAAATTTAATTTTGGGACCATTTTACCTGTGTTTGCTTCCTTTTACCAAGAAATGACCAGAGAGATGAAAAATGACTGGATTTCAGTCTTAGGCTCGGTTCACACTTGTGCGATGCGGGGACGCTGCGAATATGCAGCGTGTTACTGCATCGCATCCACACATCTAGCAGTTCCCACTGCCATATGCGATACGCAGGGGGTGTCAATTAAAAGTTAACGACACCCCCAGTTTGATTGCATATCGCAGTGCGATCTGCAAGTACGCACAGAATCGGATCGCACAAGTGTGAGCCACTGTGCGATTTGATTTTGATGCGGCTCAAAAAATGCCTCCTGTGCGTCTTTGGTGCGGATGCAGTGCGAATTCAGCCATACAAAGTGTATGGCAGAAATTTGCACCGCACATGAGATCGCATGTCATGAAGGAGCAGTGCGCTCCGAATTAAATGCGATCTCCGCAGCCGCACAAGTGTGAACGGGCACTTAAAAAGCTTTGAAATTACCTGGGAAACTGGCATTGTCTGAAACCAGAAGTGACAAACCGGAAGTGACCTCCTTAAAACCGGAAGTGGCATTAAAACACTTTTCTCCTTCACATTTTGGGCTTTAAAGTGTTGTTGTATCCGTTTTGGGGACTTTTGATCCCGTTTTGACACATTTTTCTGCCTCCCTCAGCCTTTGGCCAAAGATGTGAACATTTTAAGAACAAAACCCCCAAAATATGCAAAAATTTAATTTTGGGACCATTTTACCTGTGTTTGCTTCCTTTTACCAAGAAATGACCAGAGAGATGAAAAATGACTGGATTTCAGTCTTAGGCTCGGTTCACACTTGTGCGATGCGGGGACGCTGCGAATATGCAGCGTGTTACCGCATCGCATCCACACATCTAGCAGTTCCCACTGCCATATGCGATACGCAGGGGGTGTCAATTAAAAGTTAACGACACCCCCAGTTTGATTGCATATCGCAGTGCGATCTGCAAGTACGCACAGAATCGGATCGCACAAGTGTGAGCCACTGTGCGATTTGATTTTGATGCGGCTCAAAAAATGCCTCCTGTGCGTCTTTGGTGCGGATGCAGTGCGAATTCAGCCATACAAAGTGTATGGCAGAAATTCGCACCGCACATGACATCGCATGTCATGAAGGAGCAGTGCGCTCTGAATTAAATGCGATCTCCGCAGCTGCACAAGTGTGAACGGGCACTTAAAAAGCTTTGAAATTACCTGGGAAACTGGCATTGTCTGAAACCAGAAGTGACAAACCGGAAGTGACCTCCTTAAAACCGGAAGTGGCATTAAAACACTTTTCTCCTTCACATTTTGGGCTTTAAAGTGTTGTTGTATCCGTTTTGGGGACTTTTGATCCCGTTTTGACACATTTTTCTGCCTCCCTCAGCCTTTGGCCAAAGATGTGAACATTTTAAGAACAAAACCCCCAAAATATGCAAAAATTTAATTTTGGGACCATTTTACCTGTGTTTGCTTCCTTTTACCAAGAAATGACCAGAGAGATGAAAAATGACTGGATTTCAGTCTTAGGCTCGGTTCACACTTGTGCGATGCGGGGACGCTGCGAATATGCAGCGTGTTACCGCATCGCATCCACACATCTAGCAGTTCCCACTGCCATATGCGATACGCAGGGGGTGTCAATTAAAAGTTAATGACACCCCCAGTTTGATTGCATATCGCAGTGCGATCTGCAAGTATGCACAGAATCGGATCGCACAAGTGTGAACCACTGTGCGATTTAATTTTGATGCGGCTCAAAAAATGCCTCCTGTGCGTCTTTGGTGCGGATGCAGTGCAAATTCAGCCATACAAAGTGTATGGCAGAAATTTGCACTGCACATGAGATCGCATGTCATGAAGGAGCAGTGCGCTCCGAATTAGATGCGATCTCCGCAGCCGCACAAGTGTGAACGGGCACTTAAAAAGCTTTGAAATTACCTGGGAAACTGGCATTGTCTGAAACCGGAAGTGACAAACCGGAAGTGACCTCCTTAAAACCGGAAGTGGCATTAAAACACTTTTCTCCTTCACATTTTGGGCTTTAAAGTGTTGTTATATCTGTTTTGGGGACTTTTGATCCCGTTTTGACACATTTTCTGCCTCCCTCAGCCTTTGGCCAAAGATGTGAACATTTTAAGGGCAAAACCCCCAAAATATGCAAAAATTTAATTTTGGGACCATTTTACCTGTGTTTGCTTCCTTTTACCAAGAAATGACCAGAGAGATGAAAAATGACTGGATTTCAGTCTTAGGCTCGGTTCACACTTGTGCGATGCGGGGACGCTGCGAATATGCAGCGTGTTACCGCATCGCATCCACACATCTAGCAGTTCCCACTGCCATATGCGATACGCAGGGGGTGTCAATTAAAAGTTAACGACACCCCCAGTTTGATTGCATATCGCAGTGCGATCTGCAAGTACGCACAGAATCGGATCGCACAAGTGTGAGCCACTGTGCGATTTGATTTTGATGCGGCTCAAAAAATGCCTCCTGTGCGTCTTTGGTGCGGATGCAGTGCGAATTCAGCCATACAAAGTGTATGGCAGAAATTTGCACCGCACATGAGATCGCATGTCATGAAGGAGCAGTGCGCTCCGAATTAGATGCGATCTCCGCAGCCGCACAAGTGTGAACGGGCACTTAAAAAGCTTTGAAATGACCTGGGAAACTGGCATTGTCTGAAACCAGAAGTGACAAACCGGAAGTGACCTCCTTAAAACCGGAAGTGGCATTAAAACACTTTTCTCCTTCACATTTTGGGCTTTAAAGTGTTGTTGTATCCGTTTTGGGGACTTTTGATCCCGTTTTGACACATTTTTCTGCCTCCCTCAGCCTTTGGCCAAAGATGTGAACATTTTAAGGGCAAAACCCCCAAAAAATGTAATTTTGGGACCATTTTACCTGTGTTTGCTTCCTTTTACAAAGAAATGACCAGAGAGATGAAAAATGACTGGATTTCAGTCTTAGGCTCGGCTCACACTTGTGTGATGCGGGGACGCTGCGAATATGCAGTGTATTACCGCATCGCATCCACACATCTAGCAGTTCCCACTGCCATATGCGATACACAGGGGGTGTCAATTAAAAGTTAACGACACCCCCAGTTTGATTGCATATCGCAGTGCGATCTGCAAGTACGCACAGAATCGGATCGCACAAGTGTGAACCACTGTGCCATTTGATTTTGATGCGGCTCAAAAAATGCCTCCTGTGCGTCTTTGGTGCAGATGCAGTGCGAATTCAGCCATACAAAGTGTATGGCTGAAATTCGCACCACACATGAGATCGCATGTCATGAAGGAGCAGTGCGCTCCGAATTAAATGCGATCTCCGCAGCCGCACAAGTGTGAACGGGCACTTAAAAAGCTTTGAAATTACCTGGGAAACTGGCATTGTCTGAAACCGGAAGTGACAAACCGGAAGTGACCTCCTTAAAACCGGAAGTGGCATTAAAACACTTTTCTCCTTCACATTTTGGGCTTTAAAGTGTTGTTATATCTGTTTTGGGGACTTTTGATCCCGTTTTGACACATTTTCTGCCTCCCTCAGCCTTTGGCCAAAGATGTGAACATTTTAAGGGCAAAACCCCCAAAATATGCAAAAATTTTATTTTGGGACCATTTTACCTGTGTTTGCTTCCTTTTACCAAGAAATGACCAGAGAGATGAAAAATTACTGGATTTCAGTCTTAGGCTCGGTTCACACTTGTGTGATGCGGGGACGCTGTGAATATGCAGCGTGTTACCGCATCGCATCCACACATCTAGCAGTTCCCACTGCCATATGCGATACGCAGGGGGTGTCAATTAAAAGTTAACGACACCCCCAGTTTGATTGCATATCGCAGTGCGATCTGCAAGTACGCACAGAATCGGATCGCACAAGTGTGAGCCACTGTGCGATTTGATTTTGATGCGGCTCAAAAAATGCCTCCTGTGCGTCTTTGGTGCGGATGCAGTGCGAATTCAGCCATACAAAGTGTATGGCAGAAATTCGCACCGCACATGAGATCGCATGTCATGAAGGAGCAGTGCGCTCCGAAATAAATGCGATCTCCGAAGCCGCACAAGTGTGAACGGGCACTTAAAAAGCTTTGAAATTACCTGGGAAACTGGCATTGTCTGAAACCAGAAGTGACAAACCGGAAGTGACCTCCTTAAAACCGGAAGTGGCATTAAAGCGGGAAATTGTATCATACTTACCGTAATTTCCCTTTCCTGGTGCCAATCCATGGCAGCATACAAATGATAGAGCTCCGCCTCGACTCCTCCCTCAGGACTAGTGCATAGCATAAAAGACAAGAAGGTCCCTTCCCCCAGCATTCTCCTGTAATTTAGAATACCGAGGGTGGGAGCGTATGCTGCCATGGATTGGCACCAGGAAAGGGAAATTACGGTAAGTATGATACAATTTCCCGCTTTCCTGGTGCCTCCATGGCAGCATACAAATGATAAATAAATAGCTGACACGGGTGGGATAATGCACACACAAAAAATAAATTTTATTCAGACAGAGGACATGGCTAAGCTTAGTGCCTTCCTTCCAAAGTTTACAGTTGAAAGGGATCCTGGATCAATTCTGTAATGCCTGATGAAAGTATGGCAAGAAGACCAGGATGCTGCCCTGCATACCGTCTCCAAGGAGACGTTGGCCCTAGCTGCCCAAGATGCTGCTACAGCCCTCGTGGAATGAGCTTTCACCTGTGTTGGAGGCACCAACTTCTTGGATATGTACGTTTTTTTGATTAGCTTCACTATCCAGGAGGCTAGAGTTCTACTAGTGGCATCTTTCCCTCTATTTTTCCCGTGAGGGATGATGAATAGTCTTTCCGATATCCTAAAAGATTCGGTGGCAGCCAAGTAGGCTTTCAGCACTCTGGCGATGTCTAATTCATGGCAAGTATCGGAATCCATGTCAGTAAAAACTGGCAATGCCCAGGGTTCTCTTAGGAAAGCTGATGACGCCACTTTGGGGACAAAGCCATGAATCGGATGGAGTTCCACCCTATCCGGGAAAAAGGAAATGTGTTCCTCACCAATTCCTAGTGAGTGGAGTTCCGAAATTCTCTTTCCAGATGTTATGGCTAAGAGGAAGACCGTTTTTAATGTAAGATTCCAAAGTGAAATTTGCTCTACTGGGGCAAACGGCTGATCTGAGAGGACCTCCAAAACGAATGAAAGATCCCATTTTGGAAAGGAGCGCCTGGCCGGAGGGCGGATTTTTAATACTCCTCTCAGAAAGGTCACTACTAAGGGGTCTTCTGCCCACCTTCTATTGGATGCGGCCGATATTGCTGCTACCTGAACCTTTAGGGAGCTCAGACTAAGACCCAAATCTAGACCCGTCTGTAAAAAACTGAGGACGTCAATCGTAGAAGGAGAGACCGGGTTGAATCCTTTTCCAGAAGCAAAGGTTTGAAACTTGTTCCAGATTTTATTGTATACTGTGTTTGTGGAAGGTTTTCTCGCTCCTAGAAGGGTAGCGATGACCTCTGTGGAGCATCCTAGGTTTTTAAACCTCTCCCTTTCAGTTTCCAAACCCGAAGGTCCAGCTTGTGGGGATTCGGGTGAAACATCCTGCCTTGGGACAACAGGTGAGGAAAGGAGGGGATCCTCGTCGGCGGTTCCAGGCTGAGATACATGGCTAGAGGGAACCATGGTCTCTTCGGCCAATAGGGTAGTATTGCCAAGACTTGGACTTCTTCCTTCAGAAGTCTTGAGAGAAAACTCGCAATCAGTGGGCGAGGTGGAAAGGCATAAGCCGTCTTGAAGACCCATGGGCATACCAGAGCGTCCACTGCTTCGGCCGATGGGTGAGGAAAGCGGGAAAAGAAACGGGTCAACTTGTTGTTGCTCGGAGAGGCAAACAAATCTACCTGAGGATAGTCCCAGAGATTGACTATCTGCTGGAAGATGTGGGGGTGTAGAGACCACTCGTTGCTGTCCGTGAAGTTCCTGGACAGCATATCTGCTTCCATATTCAAAGTGCCTGGAAGATACACAGCTTTCAGGCCGAGGAGATTCTTCTCTGCCCATAAGAGTATTGGCTCCACTTCCCTGAGAAGGGATCTGCTGTGTGTGCCCCCTTGTCTCTGGAGATAAGACACTGCTGCCCTGTTGTCCAGACGCAGTAACACTCTCTGACCCTTGATGATGGAAGTCAAGGCTAACAATGCTTGAAAAGCCGCTCTGATTTGTAGGATATTCGACACAATCCCGTTGGTAGGGAAAGGCCACCTTCCCTGTACCCTTGTCTCCCCGCAATGGGCTCCCCAGCCCTGTCCGCTGGCATCGGACGTAATTGTGATCCATGAGGAAGAGCCGAGGTGATGCGATTTGGAAAGATTTGTTGCGTCTGTCCACCAGTGTAGGCTTCTGATTGTTGATGCTGACAGACTGATCTTTTGGGAAAGATGTAGTCTCTTCCACTGTGCCAGAAAGGCTACTTGGAAATGCCTCAGATGCCAATGAGACCAGGGGACTAAAGGGATGCAGGCCGACATAGTGCCTATTAGACTCATGCATTGAGATGCTGTCAGGAAAGAACACCGCCGAACTTGGATCATTTTCTGAATAATGGCTTCCCTCTTCTGAGGAGGCAACGAAACTGAACTTTGTTTCGTGTTGAATAAGGCGCCCAGATAAATCATCTCTTGAGTAGGTATTAACTGGCTCTTCTGTAGGTTTATCAACCATCCCATTTCCGTTAATTCCTGCATTAACATTTCCTTGTGGACTATGAGCTGGTCTGGGTTGGAGGCCAGAAGCAAGATATCGTCTAAATAGTGGTAGACTCTTAGACCTCTTTCTCGAAGTGGAGCGAGGGACGAGATCAGTATCTTTGTGAAAACTCGTGGAGAGGTGGACAAGCCGAAGGGAAGGGCTTGGAATTGGAGGTGCAATTGTCCCACTGCGACTCTCAGGTATTTTTGGAAAGAGGGGAGAATTGGGACATGCAAATACGCATCCTGCAGATCTATAGAGATCATCCAGTCCCCTGGCTGGATGGCATGGATAATCGTTTGCAGGGACTCCATTTTGAACTTTTCGAGAAGAATGTGTCGATTTAGCTTTTTTAGGTCTATAACAGGTCTCCAACCTCCTGTTTTCTTTGGGACCAAAAAAAGGGTAGAATAGAATCCCTTGAAGCGCTCTTCCGAGGGAACAGGAACTGCTGCTTTCTGAAGCTGGAGAGATGACAGGAAATGAGACAGTGCTTGTGCCTTTTGATGGGAGGTCGGCCACGTTGTCTGTTGGAATGAATCTGGAGGAGGATGACCCAAAAAACTCCAAAAATGGCCCCAACGAATAGTCGATAGAACCCAAGGATCCTGGCAGCGGCTTGCCCAGATTGGAAAAAATTGTTTTAGCCTGGCCCCCACTGGAAGGGACAAGGCTAAGTTGGCGTCAAAAAGGTTTTGGCGCCTCTTGGGGAGCGGTAAGGACTTTATTTTTTCTGGAATTTAGGAAGGAAGCTTGAGTGCCTCTCCAGGGTCTCCTGCCCTCTCTGGCCTGTTTTGGCTGTCTGTAATCCCGCACATTAGATGGACGGAATCTTGCTGTAAATGGCCTTGACTTGCGAGCCCTTCTGTCTTGTGGAAGCATGCCCGATTTTCCGCCCGACACTCTCGAGATGGCTGTATTTAGTTGTTCCCCAAACAAATTTTTCCCATCAAATGGAATCTTGCACCAGTTCTGTTTGGATGCAGGATCGGCTATCCATGGTTTAAGCCATAAAGCTCTTTTTGCCATCACAGAATGGAGCATAGCTCTGGCTGAGCATCGGATGGTATCAATTGCCGCTTCTCCTACAAAATCTGCCGAAATCTTGAGCTCTTCCAGGGCTTTGATTATGTCCTCCTTTGGGACGTCCTGACGTAAGGCAGTCTCGACGTTTCCTGTCCAATACCTAATAGCAGTGGAAACTGAGGTGAGGGCAATTGCTGGTCTGCAAGCTGCACCTGCTGCCAGATAAGATTTTCGTAGATCCGAGTCAATCCTTCTGTCTAAAGGGTCCTTGAAGGAAGTAGAGTCCTCCATAGGTAATGTAACGTTCTTTGCCAGGCGGACCACTGCTGCATCTACAACTGGCATAGAGGTTAAGGAATGCATATCCTGTTCAGCCAAAGGGTATAGCTTGTTCATACGTCCCACCGAAAACTTCTTATCTGTTTTCTGCCATTCATTATCAATGACCTCCTTAATTTCTCCCATTAAAGGGAAATAGATCTGTTTCCTTTTCAGGAATGGAAAATAGGATTTGGATTTTTGAGGAGTGGGATCTTCTACCTCCTCCCAGGCAATAGCTTTTTTGACCGCCTGAATGAAGGGCTGAACCAAGGTATACTGGAACCCAGATAGATCCTCTTCATCTGAAGATCCCTCCGAGTCTGACTCCCTGGCTGGATGCTCTACCGGATGTAAAGGAGTAATAGTTGCAGAGGGACCGGGCCTTTCGGTATCTGGAACATGAGCAGAAGGTTCGGAAACAGATTGGGTCGGAGCCAATGATAGCTCTGAAATTGAATCCTTAACCGTCCGTTTGATCAAGTCTACTACTTGTTTGCTTTCCTGCTCCCGATTGGCCGCATAATCTCTTAAGCAGTCCTTGCAGACTAATTTATCCGGGAGGGGATTTGCGCCACAAGCCCAGCATTTTTTCCTGGAAGAATGAGGAGGGGGAGATGGGGAATAGTTCCGCCTCCTTGATCTTGACCTTGATCTTCCAGATCTATGATGTGAGGATCGGGATCTATATGGACTCTCGTCATCTCGATGTCTTGAAGATTTCTCCGATCTCTTGGAATGGGCAGGGCTGGTGAGAGAGGGAAAATTCCCATCACTCAAAGGCACATGCTCTCTCTTTTTTTTTTTTTTTTAATACTCACGTAAAGTTGGTCCCATACCTATCAGAAGTGTGAGGATCTTTTGCATGGGATGAGTGACTCATGATGGCTTACAAACAGCAGGGTCAGCTAAAAGGGAAAGAGAGAGAGGAAAAACCCCATTTTTTTTTTTTTTTTTTTAAGATAACAGGAAAAGAAAGGAGAGAGAGAAAAAAAGCTTTTAGATCTAGACGAGACAGATATACGCATACATACACATACATATATATATACATACAACCCTCCCTTTAGCACGCACATATACACATCTGTATACAAATTACATAATCCCAGAAAAAAATGCAAATGTTTAAAAGTAGAACTGCTGTACCTAAGGGCCGGTAAAGGAGCAATTGCAGGGCTTCTTGATAGAGGCAGCTCCACACACTTAATTCAACTGCCTCCTTATATATGCCTTTATTTAGGAGACATAGGGAGGGCCACTGGAGGAAACTGCTGTTTTTAATTAACCTAATTGTAAGGGAAAGCGAGTATCGCTTTCCCTTACCCAATATGGCCGCCCGGTGTTGGAAATGCCACTGCGCATGCGCCCGCGCACGCGCCGTGCCTCCCGCGGCTCCACGCAATGAGCGCCTGCATCCTCCCACTGCTGGTGACGTTCCGCTCTACCGCGCATGTGCCCGCACCCGACGCCGCTCCACGAGGACGCCGAGGAGCGCGCACACGCTCCTGCTCGCCGCAACAAACACCGCCGCCGAGGAAGAAGGACCGGCATCCCCCTGCACAATGCAAATACCAGGTAACCCTGCTGGGGAACAGGTAACCCTGCTGGGGAAAAAATACATTAAATCTACCTACTCATACCAATATAAAAAAAGGGGAAAGAAACAAAACAAGATACAGATAATACACACATCATCCTCAGGAAAAACAATGACATTTATAATAAATGATAGAATAAAGGGAAAACCTGACCCAGCTGTTTTGCAGAAACGACTCATCCATAATTTTCCAGAAACTGCAGACTGCGTTCCTATGAGGAAACTCTGCTTTTGACCCCAAAAGATCCACAGAAGGGGTTCCCTGCCTTATTAGTGCTATGAGCGACCCAAGAGCAGGGACTGCGTCTGGGAGAGGCTGAACCCAGCGGAAGCTGCCAAACTAAGTAAGGCAGAGGTAGGGACATACTGCTAACTCTTCACCAGTTCCAGAGGTATGAGGAAAAAAAGGAGAATGCTGGGGGAAGGGACCTTCTTGTCTTTTATGCTATGCACTAGTCCTGAGGGAGGAGTCGAGGCGGAGCTCTATCATTTGTATGCTGCCATGGAGGCACCAGGAAAACACTTTTCTCCTTCACATTTTGGGCTTTAAAGTGTTGTTGTATCAGTTTTGGGGACTTTTGATCCCGTTTTGACACATTTTTCTGCCTCCCTCAGCCTTTGGCCAAAGATGTGAACATTTTAAGGGCAAAACCCCCAAAATATGCAAAAATTTAATTTTGGGACCATTTTACCTGTGTTTGCTTCCTTTTACCAAGAAATGACCAGAGAGATGAAAAATGACTGGATTTCAGTCTTAGGCTCGGTTCACACTTGTGCGATGCGGGGACGCTGCGAATATGCAGCGTGTTACTGCATCGCATCCACACATCTAGCAGTTCCCACTGCCATATGCGATACGCAGGGGGTGTCAATTAAAAGTTAACGACACCCCCAGTTTGATTGCATATCGCAGTGCGATCTGCAAGTACGCACAGAATCGGATCGCACAAGTGTGAGCCACTGTGCGATTTGATTTTGATGCGGCTCAAAAAATGCCTCCTGTGCGTCTTTGGTGCGGATGCAGTGCGAATTCAGCCATACAAAGTGTATGGCAGAAATTTGCACCGCACATGAGATCGCATGTCATGAAGGAGCAGTGCGCTCCGAATTAAATGCGATCTCCGCAGCCGCACAAGTGTGAACGGGCACTTAAAAAGCTTTGAAATTACCTGGGAAACTGGCATTGTCTGAAACCAGAAGTGACAAACCGGAAGTGACCTCCTTAAAACCGGAAGTGGCATTAAAACACTTTTCTCCTTCACATTTTGGGCTTTAAAGTGTTGTTGTATCCGTTTTGGGGACTTTTGATCCCGTTTTGACACATTTTTCTGCCTCCCTCAGCCTTTGGCCAAAGATGTGAACATTTTAAGAACAAAACCCCCAAAATATGCAAAAATGTAATTTTGGGACCATTTTACCTGTGTTTGCTTCCTTTTACCAAGAAATGACCAGAGAGATGAAAAATGACTGGATTTCAGTCTTAGGCTCGGTTCACACTTGTGCGATGCGGGGACGCTGCGAATATGCAGCGTGTTACCGCATCGCATCCACACATCTAGCAGTTCCCACTGCCATATGCGATACGCAGGGGGTGTCAATTAAAAGTTAACGACACCCCCAGTTTGATTGCATATCGCAGTGCGATCTGCAAGTACGCACAGAATCGGATCGCACAAGTGTGAGCCACTGTGCGATTTGATTTTGATGCGGCTCAAAAAATGCCTCCTGTGCGTCTTTGGTGCGGATGCAGTGCGAATTCAGCCATACAAAGTGTATGGCAGAAATTCGCACCGCACATGAGATCGCATGTCATGAAGGAGCAGTGCGCTCCGAATAAAATGCGATCTCCGCAGCCGCACAAGTGTGAACGGGCACTTAAAAAGCTTTGAAATTACCTGGGAAACTGGCATTGTCTGAAACCAGAAGTGACAAACCGGAAGTGACCTCCTTAAAACCGGAAGTGGCATTAAAACACTTTTCTCCTTCACATTTTGGGCTTTAAAGTGTTGTTGTATCCGTTTTGGGGACTTTTGATCCCGTTTTGACACATTTTTCTGCCTCCCTCAGCCTTTGGCCAAAGATGTGACCATTTTAAGAACAAAACCCCCAAAATATGCAAAAATTTAATTTTGGAACCATTTTACCTGTGTTTGCTTCCTTTTACCAAGAAATGACCAGAGAGATGAAAAATGACTGGATTTCAGTCTTAGGCTCGGTTCACACTTGTGCGATGCGGGGACGCTGCGAATATGCAGCGTGTTACCGCATCGCATCCACACATCTAGCAGTTCCCACTGCCATATGCGATACGCAGGGAGTGTCAATTAAAAGTTAACGACGCCCCCAGTTTGACTGCATATCGCAGTGCGATCTGCAAGTACGCACAGAATCGGATCGCACAAGTGTGAGCCACTGTGCGATTTGATTTTGATGCGGCTCAAAAAATGCCTCCTGTGCGTCTTTGGTGCGGATGCAGTGCGAATTCAGCCATACAAAGTGTATGGCAGAAATTCGCACCGCACATGACATCGCATGTCATGAAGGAGCAGTGCGCTCTGAATTAAATGCGATCTCCGCAGCCGCACAAGTGTGAACGGGCACTTAAAAAGCTTTGAAATTACCTGGGAAACTGGCATTGTCTGAAACCAGAAGTGACAAACCGGAAGTGACCTCCTTAAAACCGGAAGTGGCATTAAAACACTTTTCTCCTTCACATTTTGGGCTTTAAAGTGTTGTTGTATCCGTTTTGGGGACTTTTGATCCCGTTTTGACACATTTTTCTGCCTCCCTCAGCCTTTGGCCAAAGATGTGAACATTTTAAGGGCAAAACCCCCAAAATATGCAAAAATTTAATTTTGGGACCATTTTACCTGTGTTTGCTTCCTTTTACCAAGAAATGACCAGAGAGATGAAAAATGACTGGATTTCAGTCTTAGGCTCGGTTCACACTTGTGCGATGCGGGGACGCTGCGAATATGCAGCGTGTTACCGCATCGCATCCACACATCTAGCAGTTCCCACTGCCATATGCGATACGCAGGGGGTGTCAATTAAAAGTTAATGACACCCCCAGTTTGATTGCATATCGCAGTGCGATCTGCAAGTATGCACAGAATCGGATCGCACAAGTGTGAACCACTGTGCGATTTAATTTTGATGCGGCTCAAAAAATGCCTCCTGTGCGTCTTTGGTGCGGATGCAGTGCAAATTCAGCCATACAAAGTGTATGGCAGAAATTTGCACTGCACATGAAATCGCATGTCATGAAGGAGCAGTGCGCTCCGAATTAGATGCGATCTCCGCAGCCGCACAAGTGTGAACGGGCACTTAAAAAGCTTTGAAATTACCTGGGAAACTGGCATTGTCTGAAACCGGAAGTGACAAACCGGAAGTGACCTCCTTAAAACCGGAAGTGGCATTAAAACACTTTTCTCCTTCACATTTTGGGCTTTAAAGTGTTGTTATATCTGTTTTGGGGACTTTTGATCCCGTTTTGACACATTTTCTGCCTCCCTCAGCCTTTGGCCAAAGATGTGAACATTTTAAGGGCAAAACCCCCAAAATATGCAAAAATTTAATTTTGGGACCATTTTACCTGTGTTTGCTTCCTTTTACCAAGAAATGACCAGAGAGATGAAAAATGACTGGATTTCAGTCTTAGGCTCGGTTCACACTTGTGCGATGCGGGGACGCTGCGAATATGCAGCGTGTTACCGCATCGCATCCACACATCTAGCAGTTCCCACTGCCATATGCGATACGCAGGGGGTGTCAATTAAAAGTTAACGACACCCCCAGTTTGATTGCATATCGCAGTGCGATCTGCAAGTACGCACAGAATCGGATCGCACAAGTGTGAGCCACTGTGCGATTTGATTTTGATGCGGCTCAAAAAATGCCTCCTGTGCGTCTTTGGTGCGGATGCAGTGCGAATTCAGCCATACAAAGTGTATGGCAGAAATTTGCACCGCACATGAGATCGCATGTCATGAAGGAGCAGTGCGCTCCGAATTAGATGCGATCTCCGCAGCCGCACAAGTGTGAACGGGCACTTAAAAAGCTTTGAAATGACCTGGGAAACTGGCATTGTCTGAAACCAGAAGTGACAAACCGGAAGTGACCTCCTTAAAACCGGAAGTGGCATTAAAACACTTTTCTCCTTCACATTTTGGGCTTTAAAGTGTTGTTGTATCCGTTTTGGGGACTTTTGATCCCGTTTTGACACATTTTTCTGCCTCCCTCAGCCTTTGGCCAAAGATGTGAACATTTTAAGGGCAAAACCCCCAAAAAATGTAATTTTGGGACCATTTTACCTGTGTTTGCTTCCTTTTACAAAGAAATGACCAGAGAGATGAAAAATGACTGGATTTCAGTCTTAGGCTCGGCTCACACTTGTGTGATGCGGGGACGCTGCGAATATGCAGTGTATTACCGCATCGCATCCACACATCTAGCAGTTCCCACTGCCATATGCGATACACAGGGGGTGTCAATTAAAAGTTAACGACACCCCCAGTTTGATTGCATATCGCAGTGCGATCTGCAAGTACGCACAGAATCGGATCGCACAAGTGTGAACCACTGTGCCATTTGATTTTGATGCGGCTCAAAAAATGCCTCCTGTGCGTCTTTGGTGCAGATGCAGTGCGAATTCAGCCATACAAAGTGTATGGCTGAAATTCGCACCACACATGAGATCGCATGTCATGAAGGAGCAGTGCGCTCCGAATTAAATGCGATCTCCGCAGCCGCACAAGTGTGAACGGGCACTTAAAAAGCTTTGAAATTACCTGGGAAACTGGCATTGTCTGAAACCGGAAGTGACAAACCGGAAGTGACCAACCGGAAGTGACCTCCTTAAAACCGGAAGTGGCATTAAAACACTTTTCTCCTTCACATTTTGGGCTTTAAAGTGTTGTTATATCTGTTTTGGGGACTTTTGATCCCGTTTTGACACATTTTCTGCCTCCCTCAGCCTTTGGCCAAAGATGTGAACATTTTAAGGGCAAAACCCCCAAAATATGCAAAAATTTTATTTTGGGACCATTTTACCTGTGTTTGCTTCCTTTTACCAAGAAATGACCAGAAAGATGAAAAATTACTGGATTTCAGTCTTAGGCTCGGTTCACACTTTTGTGATGCGGGGACGCTGTGAATATGCAGCGTGTTACCGCATCGCATCCACACATCTAGCAGTTCCCACTGCCATATGCGATACGCAGGGGGTGTCAATTAAAAGTTAACGACACCCCCAGTTTGATTGCATATCGCAGTGCGATCTGCAAGTACGCACAGAATCGGATCGCACAAGTGTGAGCCACTGTGCGATTTGATTTTGATGCGGCTCAAAAAATGCCTCCTGTGCGTCTTTGGTGCGGATGCAGTGCGAATTCAGCCATACAAAGTGTATGGCAGAAATTCGCACCGCACATGAGATCGCATGTCATGAAGGAGCAGTGCGCTCCGAATTAAATGCGATCTCCGCAGCCGCACAAGTGTGAACGGGCACTTAAAAAGCTTTGAAATTACCTGGGAAACTGGCATTGTCTGAAACCAGAAGTGACAAACCGGAAGTGACCTCCTTAAAACCGGAAGTGGCATTAAAACACTTTTTCTCCTTCACATTTTGGGCTTTAAAGTGTTGTTGTATCAGTTTTGGGGACTTTTGATCCCGTTTTGACACATTTTTCTGCCTCCCTCAGCCTTTGGCCAAAGATGTGAACATTTTAAGGGCAAAACCCCCAAAATATGCAAAAATGTAATTTTGGGACCATTTTAACTGTGTTTGCTTCCTTTTACAAAGAAATGACCAGAGAGATGAAAAATGACTGGATTTCAGTCTTAGGCTCGGCTCACACTTGTGTCATGCGGGGACGCTGCGAATATGCAGCGTATTACCGCATCGCATCCACACATCTAGCAGTTCCCACTGCCATATGCGATACACAGGGGGTGTCAATTAAAAGTTAACGACACCTCCAGTTTGATTGCATATTGCGTGCGATCTGCAAGTACGCACAGAATCGGATCGCACAAGTGTGAACCACTGTGCGATTTGATTTTGATGTGGCTCAAAAAATGCCTCCTGTGCGTCTTTGGTGCAGATGCAGTGCGAATTCAGCCATACAAAGTGTATGGCTGAAATTCGCACCACACATGAGATCGCATGTCATGAAGGAGCAGTGCGCTCCGAATTAAATGCGATCTCCGCAGCCGCACAAGTGTGAACGGGCACTTAAAAAGCTTTGAAATTACCTGGGAAACTGGCATTGTCTGAAACCGGAAGTGACAAACCGGAAGTGACCTCCTTAAAACCGGAAGTGGCATTAAAACACTTTTCTCCTTCACATTTTGGGCTTTAAAGTGTTGTTGTATCCGTTTTGGGGACTTTTGATCCCCTTTGACACATTTTTCTGCCTCCCTCAGCCTTTGGCCAAAGATGTGACCATTTTAAGAACAAAACCCCCAAAATATGCAAAAATTTAATTTTGGGACCATTTTACCTGTGTTTGCTTCCTTTTACCAAGAAATGACCAGAGAGATGAAAAATGACTGGATTTCAGTCTTAGGCTCGGTTCACACTTGTGCGATGCGGGGACGCTGCGAATATGCAGCGTGTTACCGCATCGCATCCACACATCTAGCAGTTCCCACTGCCATATGCGATACGCAGGGGGTGTCAATTAAAAGTTAACGACACCCCCAGTTTGATTGCATATCGCAATGCGATCTGCAAGAACGCACAGAATCGGATCGCACAAGTGTGAACCACTGTGCGATTTGATTTTTATGCGGCTCAAAAAATGCCTCCTGTGCGTCTTTGGTGCGGATGCAGTGCAAATTCAGCCATACAAAGTGTATGGCTGAAATTCGCACCGCACATGAGATCGCATGTTTTGAAGGAGCAGTGCGCTCCGAATTAAATGCGATCTCCGCAGCCGCACAAGTGTGAACGGGCACTTAAAAAGCTTTGAAATTACCTGGGAAACTGGCATTGTCTGAAACCGGAAGTGACAAACCGGAAGTGACCTCCTTAAAACCGGAAGTGGCATTAAAACACTTTTCTCCTTCACATTTTGGGCTTTAAAGTTTTGTTGTATCCGTTTTGGGGACTTTTGATCCCGTTTTGACACATTTTTCTGCCTCCCTCAGCCTTTGGCCAAAGATGTGAACATTTTAACGGCAAAACCCCCAAAATATGCAAAAATTTAATTTTGGGACCATTTTACCTGTGTTTGCTTCCTTTTACCAAGAAATGACCAGAGAGATGAAAAATGACTGGATTTCAGTCTTAGGCTCGGTTCACACTTGTGCGATGCGGGGACGCTGCGAATATGCAGCGTGTTACCGCATCGCATCCACACATCTAGCAGTTCCCACTGCCATATGCCATACGCAGGGGGTGTCAATTAAAAGTTAACGACACCCCCAGTTTGATTGCATATCGCAATGCGATCTGCAAGAACGCACAGAATCGGATTGCACAAGTGTGAACCACTGTGCGATTTGATTTTGATGCGGCTCAAAAAATGCCTCCTGTGCGTCTTTGGTGCGGATGCAGTGCAAATTCAGCCATACAAAGTGTATGGCTGAAATTCGCACCGCACATGAGATCGCATGTCTTGAAGGAGCAGTGCGCTCCGAATTAAATGCGATCTCCGCAGCCGCACAAGTGTGAACGGGCACTTAAAAAGCTTTGAAATTACCTGGGAAACTGGCATTGTCTGAAACCGGAAGTGACAAACCGGAAGTGACCTCCTTAAAACCGGAAGTGGCATTAAAACACTTTTCTCCTTCACATTTTGGGCTTTAAAGTGTTGTTGTATCCGTTTTGGGGACTTTTGATCCCGTTTTGACACATTTTTCTGCCTCCCTCAGCCTTTGGCCAAAGATGTGAACATTTTAAGGGCAAAACCCCCAAAATATGCAAAAATTTAATTTTGGGACCATTTTACCTGTGTTTGCTTCCTTTTACCAAGAAATGACCAGAGAGATGAAAAATGACTGGATTTCAGTCTTAGGCTCAGTTCACACTTGTGCGATGCGGGGACGCTGCGAATATGCAGCGTGTTACCGCATCGCATCCACACATCTAGCAGTTCCCACTGCCATATGCCATACGCAGGGGGTGTCAATTAAAAGTTAACGACACCCCCAGTTTGATTGCATATCGCAGTGCGATCTGCAAGTACGCACAGAATCGGATCGCACAAGTGTGAACCACTGTGCGATTTGATTTTGATGCGGCTCAAAAAATGCCTCCTGTGCGTCTTTGGTGTGGATGCAGTGCGAATTCAGCCATACAAAGTGTATGGCTGAAATTCGCACCGCACATGAGATCTCATGTCATGAAGGAGCAGTGCGCTCTGAATTAAATGCGATCTCCTCAGCCGCACAAGTGTGAACGGGCACTTAAAAAGCTTTGAAATTACCTGGGAAACTGGCATTGTCTGAAACCGGAAGTGACAAACCGGAAGTGACCTCCTTAAAACCGGAAGTGGCATTAAAACACTTTTCTCCTTCACATTTTGGGCTTTAAAGTGTTGTTGTATCCGTTTTGGGGACTTTTGATCCAGTTTTGACACATTTTCTGCCTCCCTCAGCCTTTAGCCAAAGATGTGAACATTTTAAGGGCAAAACCCCCAAAATATGCAAAAATTTAATTTTGGGACCATTTTACCTGTGTTTGCTTCCTTTTACCAAGAAATGACCAGAGAGATGAAAAATGACTGGATTTCAGTCTTAGGCTCGGTTTACACTTGTGCGATGCGGGGACGCTGCGAATATGCAGCGTGTTACCGCATCGCATCCACACATCTAGCAGTTCCCACTGCCATATGCCATACGCAGGGGGTGTCAATTAAAAGTTAACGACACCCCCAGTTTGATTGCATATCGCAATGCGATCTGCAAGAACGCACAGAATCGGATCGCACAAGTGTGAACCACTGTGCGATTTGATTTTGATGCGGCTCAAAAAATGCCTCCTGTGCGTCTTTGGTGCGGATGCAGTGCAAATTCAGCCATACAAAGTGTATGGCTGAAATTCGCACCGCACATGAGATCGCATGTTTTGAAGGAGCAGTGCGCTCCGAATTAAATGCGATCTCCGCAGCCGCACAAGTGTGAACGGGCACTTAAAAAGCTTTGAAATTACCTGGGAAACTGGCATTGTCTGAAACCGGAAGTGACAAACCGGAAGTGACCTCCTTAAAACCGGAAGTGGCATTAAAACACTTTTCTCCTTCACATTTTGGGCTTTAAAGTGTTGTTGTATCCGTTTTGGGGACTTTTGATCCCGTTTTGACACATTTTTCTGCCTCCCTCAGCCTTTGGCCAAAGATGTGAACATTTTAAGGGCAAAACCCCCAAAATATGCAAAAATTTAATTTTGGGACCATTTTACCTGTGTTTGCTTCCTTTTACCAAGAAATGACCAGAGAGATAAAAAATGACTGGATTTCAGTCTTAGGCTCGGTTCACACTTGTGCGATGCGGGGACGCTGCGAATATGCAGCGTGTTACCGCATCGCATCCACACATCTAGCAGTTCCCACTGCCATATGCCATACGCAGGGGGTGTCAATTAAAAGTTAACGACACCCCCAGTTTGATTGCATATCGCAATGCGATCTGCAAGAACGCACAGAATCGGATTGCACAAGTGTGAACCACTGTGCGATTTGATTTTGATGCGGCTCAAAAAATGCCTCCTGTGCGTCTTTGGTGCGGATGCAGTGCAAATTCAGCCATACAAAGTGTATGGCTGAAATTCGCACCGCACATGAGATCGCATGTCTTGAAGGAGCAGTGCGCTCCGAATTAAATGCGATCTCCGCAGCCGCACAAGTGTGAACGGGCACTTAAAAAGCTTTGAAATTACCTGGGAAACTGGCATTGTCTGAAACCGGAAGTGACAAACCGGAAGTGACCTCCTTAAAACCGGAAGTGGCATTAAAACACTTTTCTCCTTCACATTTTGGGCTTTAAAGTGTTGTTGTATCCGTTTTGGGGACTTTTGATCCCGTTTTGACACATTTTTCTGCCTCCCTCAGCCTTTGGCCAAAGATGTGAACATTTTAAGGGCAAAACCCCCAAAATATGCAAAAATTTAATTTTGGGACCATTTTACCTGTGTTTGCTTCCTTTTACCAAGAAATGACCAGAGAGATGAAAAATGACTGGATTTCAGTCTTAGGCTCAGTTCACACTTGTGCGATGCGGGGACGCTGCGAATATGCAGCGTGTTACCGCATCGCATCCACACATCTAGCAGTTCCCACTGCCATATGCCATACGCAGGGGGTGTCAATTAAAAGTTAACGACACCCCCAGTTTGATTGCATATCGCAGTGCGATCTGCAAGTACGCACAGAATCGGATCGCACAAGTGTGAACCACTGTGCGATTTGATTTTGATGCGGCTCAAAAAATGCCTCCTGTGCGTCTTTGGTGCGGATGCAGTGCGAATTCAGCCATACAAAGTGTATGGCTGAAATTCGCACCGCACATGAGATCTCATGTCATGAAGGAGCAGTGCGCTCTGAATTAAATGCGATCTCCTCAGCCGCACAAGTGTGAACGGGCACTTAAAAAGCTTTGAAATTACCTGGGAAACTGGCATTGTCTGAAACCGGAAGTGACAAACCGGAAGTGACCTCCTTAAAACCGGAAGTGGCATTAAAACACTTTTCTCCTTCACATTTTGGGCTTTAAAGTGTTGTTGTTTCCGTTTTGGGGACTTTTGATCCAGTTTTGACACATTTTCTGCCTCCCTCAGCCTTTGGCCAAAGATGTGAACATTTTAAGGGCAAAACCCCCAAAATATGCAAAAATTTAATTTTGGGACCATTTTACCTGTGTTTGCTTCCTTTTACCAAGAAATGACCAGAGAGATGAAAAATGACTGGATTTCAGTCTTAGGCTCGGTTTACACTTGTGCGATGCGGGGACGCTGCGAATATGCAGCGTGTTACCGCATCGCATCCACACATCTAGCAGTTCCCACTGCCATATGCCATACGCAGGGGGTGTCAATTAAAAGTTAACGACACCCCCAGTTTGATTGCATATCGCAATGCGATCTGCAAGAACGCACAGAATCGGATCGCACAAGTGTGAACCACTGTGCGATTTGATTTTGATGCAGCTCAAAAAATGCCTCCTGTGCGTCTTTGGTGCGGATGCAGTGCAAATTCAGCCATACAAAGTGTATGTCTGAAATTCGCACCGCACATGAGATCGCATGTCTTGAAGGAGCAGTGCGCTCCGAATTAAATGCGATCTCCGCAGCCGCACAAGTGTGAACGGGCACTTAAAAAGCTTTGAAATTACCTGGGAAACTGGCATTGTCTGAAACCGGAAGTGACAAACCGGAAGTGACCTCCTTAAAACCGGAAGTGGCATTAAAACACTTTTCTCCTTCACATTTTGGGCTTTAAAGTGTTGTTGTATCTGTTTTGGGGACTTTTGATCCCGTTTTGACACATTTTTCTGCCTCCCTCAGCCTTTGGCCAAAGATGTGAACATTTTAAGGGCAAAACCCCCAAAATATGCAAAAATTTAATTTTGGGACCATTTTACCTGTGTTTGCTTCCTTTTACCAAGAAATGACCAGAGAGATGAAAAATGACTGGATTTCAGTCTTAGGCTCAGTTCACACTTGTGCGATGCGGGGACGCTGCGAATATGCAGCGTGTTACCGCATCGCATCCACACATCTAGCAGTTCCCACTGCCATATGCCATACGCAGGGGGTGTCAATTAAAAGTTAACGACACCCCCAGTTTGATTGCATATCGCAATGCGATCTGCAAGAACGCACAGAATCGGATTGCACAAGTGTGAACCACTGTGCGATTTGATTTTGATGCGGCTCAAAAAATGCCTCCTGTGCGTCTTTGGTGCGGATGCAGTGCAAATTCAGCCATACAAAGTGTATGGCTGAAATTCGCACCGCACATGAGATCGCATGTCTTGAAGGAGCAGTGCGCTCCGAATTAAATGCGATCTCCGCAGCCGCACAAGTGTGAACGGGCACTTAAAAAGCTTTGAAATTACCTGGGAAACTGGCATTGTCTGAAACCGGAAGTGACAAACCGGAAGTGACCTCCTTAAAACCGGAAGTGGCATTAAAACACTTTTCTCCTTCACATTTTGGGCTTTAAAGTGTTGTTGTATCCGTTTTGGGGACTTTTGATCCCGTTTTGACACATTTTTCTGCCTCCCTCAGCCTTTGGCCAAAGATGTGAACATTTTAAGGGCAAAACCCCCAAAATATGCAAAAATTTAATTTTGGGACCATTTTACCTGTGTTTGCTTCCTTTTACCAAGAAATGACCAGAGAGATGAAAAATGACTGGATTTCAGTCTTAGGCTCAGTTCACACTTGTGCGATGCGGGGACGCTGCGAATATGCAGCGTGTTACCGCATCGCATCCACACATCTAGCAGTTCCCACTGCCATATGCCATACGCAGGGGATGTCAATTAAAAGTTAACGACACCCCCAGTTTGATTGCATATCGCAGTGCGATCTGCAAGTACGCACAGAATCGGATCGCACAAGTGTGAACCACTGTGCGATTTGATTTTGATGCGGCTCAAAAAATGCCTCCTGTGCGTCTTTGGTGCGGATGCAGTGCGAATTCAGCCATACAAAGTGTATGGCTGAAATTCGCACCGCACATGAGATCTCATGTCATGAAGGAGCAGTGCGCTCTGAATTAAATGCGATCTCCTCAGCCGCACAAGTGTGAACGGGCACTTAAAAAGCTTTGAAATTACCTGGGAAACTGGCATTGTCTGAAACCGGAAGTGACAAACTGGAAGTGACCTCCTTAAAACCGGAAGTGGCATTAAAACACTTTTCTCCTTCACATTTTGGGCTTTAAAGTGTTGTTGTATCCGTTTTGGGGACTTTTGATCCAGTTTTGACACATTTTCTGCCTCCCTCAGCCTTTGGCCAAAGATGTGAACATTTTAAGGGCAAAACCCCCAAAATATGCAAAAATTTAATTTTGGGACCATTTTACCTGTGTTTGCTTCCTTTTACCAAGAAATGACCAGAGAGATGAAAAATGACTGGATTTCAGTCTTAGGCTCGGTTTACACTTGTGCGATGCGGGGACGCTGCGAATATGCAGCGTGTTACCGCATCGCATCCACACATCTAGCAGTTCCCACTGCCATATGCCATACGCAGGGGGTGTCAATTAAAAGTTAACGACACCCCCAGTTTGATTGCATATCGCAATGCGATCTGCAAGAACGCACAGAATCGGATCGCACAAGTGTGAACCACTGTGCGATTTGATTTTGATGCGGCTCAAAAAATGCCTCCTGTGCGTCTTTGGTGCGGATGCAGTGCAAATTCAGCCATACAAAGTGTATGGCTGAAATTCGCACCGCACATGAGATCGCATGTCTTGAAGGAGCAGTGCGCTCCGAATTAAATGCGATCTCCGCAGCCGTACAAGTGTGAACGGGCACTTAAAAAGCTTTGAAATTACCTGGGAAACTGGCATTGTCTGAAACCGGAAGTGACAAACCGGAAGTGACCTCCTTAAAACCGGAAGTGGCATTAAAACACTTTTCTCCTTCACATTTTGGGCTTTAAAGTGTTGTTGTATCTGTTTTGGGGACTTTTGATCCCGTTTTGACACATTTTTCTGCCTCCCTCAGCCTTTGGCCAAAGATGTGAACATTTTAAGGGCAAAACCCCCAAAATATGCAAAAATTTAATTTTGGGACCATTTTACCTGTGTTTGCTTCCTTTTACCAAGAAATGACCAGAGAGATGAAAAATGACTGGATTTCAGTCTTAGGCTCGGTTCACACTTGTGCGATGCGGGGACGCTGCGAATATGCAGCGTGTTACCGCATCGCATCCACACATCTAGCAGTTCCCACTGCCATATGCCATACGCAGGGGGTGTCAATTAAAAGGTAAGGACACCCCCAGTTTGATTGCATATCGCAATGCGATCGGCAAGAACGCACAGAATCGGATCGCACAAGTGTGAACCACTGTGCGATTTGATTTTGATGCAGCTCAAAAAATGCCTCCTGTGCGTCTTTGGTGCGGATGCAGTGCAAATTCAGCCATACAAAGTGTATGTCTGAAATTCGCACCGCACATGAGATCGCATGTCTTGAAGGAGCAGTGCGCTCCGAATTAAATGCGATCTCCGCAGCCGCACAAGTGTGAACGGGCACTTAAAAAGCTTTGAAATTACCTGGGAAACTGGCATTGTCTGAAACCGGAAGTGACAAACCGGAAGTGACCTCCTTAAAACCGGAAGTGGCATTAAAACACTTTTCTCCTTCACATTTTGGGCTTTAAAGTGTTGTTGTATCTGTTTTGGGGACTTTTGATCCCGTTTTGACACATTTTTCTGCCTCCCTCAGCCTTTGGCCAAAGATGTGAACATTTTAAGGGCAAAACCCCCAAAATATGCAAAAATTTAATTTTGGGACCATTTTACCTGTGTTAGCTTCCTTTTACCAAGAAATGACCAGAGAGATGAAAAATGACTGGATTTCAGTCTTAGGCTCAGTTCACACTTGTGCGATGCGGGGACGCTGCGAATATGCAGCGTGTTACCGCATCGCATCCACACATCTAGCAGTTCCCACTGCCATATGCCATACGCAGGGGGTGTCAATTAAAAGTTAACGACACCCCCAGTTTGATTGCATATCGCAATGCGATCTGCAAGAACGCACAGAATCGGATCGCACAAGTGTAAACCACTGTGCGATTTGATTTTGATGCGGCTCAAAAAATGCCTCCTGTGCGTCTTTGGTGCGGATGCAGTGCAAATTCAGCCATACAAAGTGTATGGCTGAAATTCGCACCGCACATGAGATCGCATGTTTTGAAGGAGCAGTGCGCTCCGAATTAAATGCGATCTCCGCAGCCGCACAAGTGTGAACGGGCACTTAAAAAGCTTTGAAATTACCTGGGAAACTGGCATTGTCTGAAACCGGAAGTGACAAACCGGAAGTGACCTCCTTAAAACCGGAAGTGGCATTAAAACACTTTTCTCCTTCACATTTTGGGCTTTAAAGTGTTGTATCCGTTTTGGGGACTTTTGATCCCGTTTTGACACATTTTTCTGCCTCCCTCAGCCTTTGGCCAAAGATGTGAACATTTTAAGGGCAAAACCCCCAAAATATGCAAAAATTTAATTTTGGGACCATTTTACCTGTGTTTGCTTCCTTTTACCAAGAAATGACCAGAGAGATGAAAAATGACTGGATTTCAGTCTTAGGCTCGGTTCACACTTGTGCGATGCGGGGACGCTGCGAATATGCAGCGTGTTACCGCATCGCATCCACACATCTAGCAGTTCCCACTGCCATATGCCATACGCAGGGGGTGTCAATTAAAAGTTAACGACACCCCCAGTTTGATTGCATATCGCAATGCGATCTGCAAGAACGCACAGAATCGGATTGCACAAGTGTGAACCACTGTGCGATTTGATTTTGATGCGGCTCAAAAAATGCCTCCTGTGCGTCTTTGGTGCGGATGCAGTGCAAATTCAGCCATACAAAGTGTATGGCTGAAATTCGCACCGCACATGAGATCGCATGTCTTGAAGGAGCAGTGCGCTCCGAATTAAATGCGATCTCCGCAGCCGCACAAGTGTGAACGGGCACTTAAAAAGCTTTGAAATTACCTGGGAAACTGGCATTGTCTGAAACCGGAAGTGACAAACCGGAAGTGACCTCCTTAAAACCGGAAGTGGCATTAAAACACTTTTCTCCTTCACATTTTGGGCTTTAAAGTGTTGTTGTATCCGTTTTGGGGACTTTTGATCCCGTTTTGACACATTTTTCTGCCTCCCTCAGCCTTTGGCCAAAGATGTGAACATTTTAAGGGCAAAACCCCCAAAATATGCAAAAATTTAATTTTGGGACCATTTTACCTGTGTTTGCTTCCTTTTACCAAGAAATGACCAGAGAGATGAAAAATGACTGGATTTCAGTCTTAGGCTCAGTTCACACTTGTGCGATGCGGGGACGCTGCGAATATGCAGCGTGTTACCGCATCGCATCCACACATCTAGCAGTTCCCACTGCCATATGCCATACGCAGGGGATGTCAATTAAAAGTTAACGACACCCCCAGTTTGATTGCATATCGCAGTGCGATCTGCAAGTACGCACAGAATCGGATCGCACAAGTGTGAACCACTGTGCGATTTGATTTTGATGCGGCTCAAAAAATGCCTCCTGTGCGTCTTTGGTGCGGATGCAGTGCGAATTCAGCCATACAAAGTGTATGGCTGAAATTCGCACCGCACATGAGATCTCATGTCATGAAGGAGCAGTGCGCTCTGAATTAAATGCGATCTCCTCAGCCGCACAAGTGTGAACGGGCACTTAAAAAGCTTTGAAATTACCTGGGAAACTGGCATTGTCTGAAACCGGAAGTGACAAACCGGAAGTGACCTCCTTAAAACCGGAAGTGGCATTAAAACACTTTTCTCCTTCACATTTTGGGCTTTAAAGTGTTGTTGTATCCGTTTTGGGGACTTTTGATCCAGTTTTGACACATTTTCTGCCTCCCTCAGCCTTTGGCCAAAGATGTGAACATTTTAAGGGCAAAACCCCCAAAATATGCAAAAATTTAATTTTGGGACCATTTTACCTGTGTTTGCTTCCTTTTACCAAGAAATGACCAGAGAGATGAAAAATGACTGGATTTCAGTCTTAGGCTCGGTTTACACTTGTGCGATGCGGGGACGCTGCGAATATGCAGCGTGTTACCGCATCGCATCCACACATCTAGCAGTTCCCACTGCCATATGCCATACGCAGGGGGTGTCAATTAAAAGTTAACGACACCCCCAGTTTGATTGCATATCGCAATGCGATCTGCAAGAACGCACAGAATCGGATCGCACAAGTGTGAACCACTGTGCGATTTGATTTTGATGCGGCTCAAAAAATGCCTCCTGTGCGTCTTTGGTGCGGATGCAGTGCAAATTCAGCCATACAAAGTGTATGGCTGAAATTCGCACCGCACATGAGATCGCATGTCTTGAAGGAGCAGTGCGCTCCGAATTAAATGCGATCTCCGCAGCCGTACAAGTGTGAACGGGCACTTAAAAAGCTTTGAAATTACCTGGGAAACTGGCATTGTCTGAAACCGGAAGTGACAAACCGGAAGTGACCTCCTTAAAACCGGAAGTGGCATTAAAACACTTTTCTCCTTCACATTTTGGGCTTTAAAGTGTTGTTGTATCTGTTTTGGGGACTTTTGATCCCGTTTTGACACATTTTTCTGCCTCCCTCAGCCTTTGGCCAAAGATGTGAACATTTTAAGGGCAAAACCCCCAAAATATGCAAAAATTTAATTTTGGGACCATTTTACCTGTGTTTGCTTCCTTTTACCAAGAAATGACCAGAGAGATGAAAAATGACTGGATTTCAGTCTTAGGCTCGGTTCACACTTGTGCGATGCGGGGACGCTGCGAATATGCAGCGTGTTACCGCATCGCATCCACACATCTAGCAGTTCCCACTGCCATATGCCATACGCAGGGGGTGTCAATTAAAAGGTAAGGACACCCCCAGTTTGATTGCATATCGCAATGCGATCGGCAAGAACGCACAGAATCGGATCGCACAAGTGTGAACCACTGTGCGATTTGATTTTGATGCAGCTCAAAAAATGCCTCCTGTGCGTCTTTGGTGCGGATGCAGTGCAAATTCAGCCATACAAAGTGTATGTCTGAAATTCGCACCGCACATGAGATCGCATGTCTTGAAGGAGCAGTGCGCTCCGAATTAAATGCGATCTCCGCAGCCGCACAAGTGTGAACGGGCACTTAAAAAGCTTTGAAATTACCTGGGAAACTGGCATTGTCTGAAACCGGAAGTGACAAACCGGAAGTGACCTCCTTAAAACCGGAAGTGGCATTAAAACACTTTTCTCCTTCACATTTTGGGCTTTAAAGTGTTGTTTTATCCGTTTTGGGGACTTTTGATCCAGTTTTGACACATTTTCTGCCTCCCTCAGCCTTTGGCCAAAGATGTGAACATTTTAAGGGCAAAACCCCCAAAATATGCAAAAATTTAATTTTGGGACCATTTTACCTGTGTTTGCTTCCTTTTACCAAGAAATGACCAGAGAGATGAAAAATGACTGGATTTCAGTCTTAGGCTCGGTTTACACTTGTGCGATGCGGGGACGCTGCGAATATGCAGCGTGTTACCGCATCGCATCCACACATCTAGCAGTTCCCACTGCCATATGCCATACGCAGGGGGTGTCAATTAAAAGTTAACGACACCCCCAGTTTGATTGCATATCGCAATGCGATCTGAAAGAACGCACAGAATCGGATCGCACAAGTGTGAACCACTGTGCGATTTGATTTTGATGCAGCTCAAAAAATGCCTCCTGTGCGTCTTTGGTGCGGATGCAGTGCAAATTCAGCCATACAAAGTGTATGTCTGAAATTCGCACCGCACATGAGATCGCATGTCTTGAAGGAGCAGTGCGCTCCGAATTAAATGCGATCTCCGCAGCCGCACAAGTGTGAACGGGCACTTAAAAAGCTTTGAAATTACCTGGGAAACTGGCATTGTCTGAAACCGGAAGTGACAAACCGGAAGTGACCTCCTTAAAACCGGAAGTGGCATTAAAACACTTTTCTCCTTCACATTTTGGGCTTTAAAGTGTTGTTGTATCTGTTTTGGGGACTTTTGATCCAGTTTTGACACATTTTCTGCCTCCCTCAGCCTTTGGCCAAAGATGTGAACATTTTAAGGGCAAAACCCCCAAAATATGCAAAAATTTAATTTTGGGACCATTTTACCTGTGTTTGCTTCCTTTTACCAAGAAATGACCAGAGAGATGAAAAATGACTGGATTTCAGTCTTAGGCTCGGTTTACACTTGTGCGATGCGGGGACGCTGCGAATATGCAGCGTGTTACCGCATCGCATCCACACATCTAGCAGTTCCCACTGCCATATGCCATACGCAGGGGGTGTCAATTAAAAGTTAACGACACCCCCAGTTTGATTGCATATCGCAGTGCGATCTGCAAGTACGCACAGAATCGGATCGCACAAGTGTGAACCACTGTGTGATTTGATTTTGATGCGGCTCAAAAAATGCCTCCTGTGCGTCTTTGGTGCGGATGCAGTGCGAATTCAGCCATACAAAGTGTATGGCTGAAATTCGCACCGCACATGAGATCTCATGTCATGAAGGAGCAGTGCGCTCTGAATTAAATGCGATCTCCGCAGCCGCACAAGTGTGAACGGGCACTTAAAAAGCTTTGAAATTACCTGGGAAACTGGCATTGTCTGAAACCGGAAGTGACAAACCGGAAGTGACCTCCTTAAAACCGGAAGTGGCATTAAAACACTTTTCTCCTTCACATTTTGGGCTTTAAAGTGTTGTTGTATCTGTTTTGGGGACTTTTGATCCCGTTTTGACACATTTTTCTGCCTCCCTCAGCCTTTGGCCAAAGATGTGAACATTTTAAGGGCAAAACCCCCAAAATATGCAAAAATTTAATTTTGGGACCATTTTACCTGTGTTTGCTTCCTTTTACCAAGAAATGACCAGAGAGATGAAAAATGACTGGATTTCAGTCTTAGGCTCGGTTCACACTTGTGCGATGCGGGGACGCTGCGAATATGCAGCGTGTTACCGCATCGCATCCACACATCTAGCAGTTCCCACTGCCATATGCCATACGCAGGGGGTGTCAATTAAAAGTTAACGACACCCCCAGTTTGATTGCATATCGCAGTGCGATCTGCAAGTACGCACAGAATCGGATCGCACAAGTGTGAACCACTGTGCGATTTGATTTTGATGCGGCTCAAAAAATGCCTCCTGTGCGTCTTTGGTGCGGATGCAGTGCAAATTCAGCCATACAAAGTGTATGGCTGAAATTCGCACCGCACATGAGATCGCATGTCTTGAAGGAGCAGTGCGCTCCGAATTAAATGCGATCTCCGCAGCCGCACAAGTGTGAACGGGCACTTAAAAAGCTTTGAAATTACCTGGGAAACTGGCATTGTCTGAAACCGGAAGTGACAAACCGGAAGTGACCTCCTTAAAACCGGAAGTGGCATTAAAACACTTTTCTCCTTCACATTTTGGGCTTTAAAGTGTTGTTGTATCCGTTTTGGGGACTTTTGATCCCGTTTTGACACATTTTTCTGCCTCCCTCAGCCTTTGGCCAAAGATGTGAACATTTTAAGGGCAAAACCCCCAAAATATGCAAAAATTTAATTTTGGGACCATTTTACCTGTGTTTGCTTCCTTTTACCAAGAAATGACCAGAGAGATGAAAAATGACTGGATTTCAGTCTTAGGCTCAGTTCACACTTGTGCGATGCGGGGACGCTGCGAATATGCAGCGTGTTACCGCATCGCATCCACACATCTAGCAGTTCCCACTGCCATATGCCATACGCAGGGGGTGTCAATTGAAAGTTAACGACACCCCCAGTTTGATTGCATATCGCAGTGCGATCTGCAAGTACGCACAGAATCGGATCGCACAAGTGTGAACCACTGTGTGATTTGATTTTGATGCGGCTCAAAAATGCCTCCTGTGCGTCTTTGGTGCGGATGCAGTGCGAATTCAGCCATACAAAGTGTATGGCTGAAATTCGCACCGCACATGAGATCTCATGTCATGAAGGAGCAGTGCGCTCTGAATTAAATGCGATCTCCTCAGCCGCACAAGTGTGAACGGGCACTTAAAAAGCTTTGAAATTACCTGGGAAACTGGCATTGTCTGAAACCGGAAGTGACAAACCGGAAGTGACCTCCTTAAAACCGGAAGTGGCATTAAAACACTTTTCTCCTTCACATTTTGGGCTTTAAAGTGTTGTTGTTTCCGTTTTGGGGACTTTTGATCCAGTTTTGACACATTTTCTGCCTCCCTCAGCCTTTGGCCAAAGATGTGAACATTTTAAGGGCAAAACCCCCAAAATATGCAAAAATTTAATTTTGGGACCATTTTACCTGTGTTTGCTTCCTTTTACCAAGAAATGACCAGAGAGATGAAAAATGACTGGATTTCAGTCTTAGGCTCGGTTTACACTTGTGCGATGCGGGGACGCTGCGAATATGCAGCGTGTTACCGCATCGCATCCACACATCTAGCAGTTCCCACTGCCATATGCCATACGCAGGGGGTGTCAATTAAAAGTTAACGACACCCCCAGTTTGATTGCATATCGCAATGCGATCTGCAAGAACGCACAGAATCGGATCGCACAAGTGTGAACCACTGTGCGATTTGATTTTGATGCAGCTCAAAAAATGCCTCCTGTGCGTCTTTGGTGCGGATGCAGTGCAAATTCAGCCATACAAAGTGTATGTCTGAAATTCGCACCGCACATGAGATCGCATGTCTTGAAGGAGCAGTGCGCTCCGAATTAAATGCGATCTCCGCAGCCGCACAAGTGTGAACGGGCACTTAAAAAGCTTTGAAATTACCTGGGAAACTGGCATTGTCTGAAACCGGAAGTGACAAACCGGAAGTGACCTCCTTAAAACCGGAAGTGGCATTAAAACACTTTTCTCCTTCACATTTTGGGCTTTAAAGTGTTGTTGTATCTGTTTTGGGGACTTTTGATCCCGTTTTGACACATTTTTCTGCCTCCCTCAGCCTTTGGCCAAAGATGTGAACATTTTAAGGGCAAAACCCCCAAAATATGCAAAAATTTAATTTTGGGACCATTTTACCTGTGTTTGCTTCCTTTTACCAAGAAATGACCAGAGAGATGAAAAATGACTGGATTTCAGTCTTAGGCTCAGTTCACACTTGTGCGATGCGGGGACGCTGCGAATATGCAGCGTGTTACCGCATCGCATCCACACATCTAGCAGTTCCCACTGCCATATGCCATACGCAGGGGGTGTCAATTAAAAGTTAACGACACCCCCAGTTTGATTGCATATCGCAGTGCGATCTGCAAGTACGCACAGAATCGGATCGCACAAGTGTGAACCACTGTGTGATTTGATTTTGATGCGGCTCAAAAAATGCCTCCTGTGCGTCTTTGGTGCGGATGCAGTGCGAATTCAGCCATACAAAGTGTATGGCTGAAATTCGCACCGCACATGAGATCTCATGTCATGAAGGAGCAGTGCGCTCTGAATTAAATGCGATCTCCTCAGCCGCACAAGTGTGAACGGGCACTTAAAAAGCTTTGAAATTACCTGGGAAACTGGCATTGTCTGAAACCGGAAGTGACAAACCGGAAGTGACCTCCTTAAAACCGGAAGTGGCATTAAAACACTTTTCTCCTTCACATTTTGGGCTTTAAAGTGTTGTTGTATCCGTTTTGGGGACTTTTGATCCAGTTTTGACACATTTTCTGCCTCCCTCAGCCTTTGGCCAAAGATGTGAACATTTTAAGGGCAAAACCCCCAAAATATGCAAAAATTTAATTTTGGGACCATTTTACCTGTGTTTGCTTCCTTTTACCAAGAAATGACCAGAGAGATGAAAAATGACTGGATTTCAGTCTTAGGCTCGGTTTACACTTGTGCGATGCGGGGACGCTGCGAATATGCAGCGTGTTACCGCATCGCATCCACACATCTAGCAGTTCCCACTGCCATATGCCATACGCAGGGGGTGTCAATTAAAAGTTAACGACACCCCCAGTTTGATTGCATATCGCAATGCGATCTGCAAGAACGCACAGAATCGGATCGCACAAGTGTGAACCACTGTGCGATTTGATTTTTATGCGGCTCAAAAAATGCCTCCTGTGCGTCTTTGGTGCGGATGCAGTGCAAATTCAGCCATACAAAGTGTATGGCTGAAATTCGCACCGCACATGAGATCGCATGTTTTGAAGGAGCAGTGCGCTCCGAATTAAATGCGATCTCCGCAGCCGCACAAGTGTGAACGGGCACTTAAAAAGCTTTGAAATTACCTGGGAAACTGGCATTGTCTGAAACCGGAAGTGACAAACCGGAAGTGACCTCCTTAAAACCGGAAGTGGCATTAAAACACTTTTCTCCTTCACATTTTGGGCTTTAAAGTTTTGTTGTATCCGTTTTGGGGACTTTTGATCCCGTTTTGACACATTTTTCTGCCTCCCTCAGCCTTTGGCCAAAGATGTGAACATTTTAAGGGCAAAACCCCCAAAATATGCAAAAATTTAATTTTGGGACCATTTTACCTGTGTTTGCTTCCTTTTACCAAGAAATGACCAGAGAGATGAAAAATGACTGGATTTCAGTCTTAGGCTCGGTTCACACTTGTGCGATGCGGGGACGCTGCGAATATGCAGCGTGTTACCGCATCGCATCCACACATCTAGCAGTTCCCACTGCCATATGCCATACGCAGGGGGTGTCAATTAAAAGTTAACGACACCCCCAGTTTGATTGCATATCGCAATGCGATCTGCAAGAACGCACAGAATCGGATTGCACAAGTGTGAACCACTGTGCGATTTGATTTTGATGCGGCTCAAAAAATGCCTCCTGTGCGTCTTTGGTGCGGATGCAGTGCAAATTCAGCCATACAAAGTGTATGGCTGAAATTCGCACCGCACATGAGATCGCATGTCTTGAAGGAGCAGTGCGCTCCGAATTAAATGCGATCTCCGCAGCCGCACAAGTGTGAACGGGCACTTAAAAAGCTTTGAAATTACCTGGGAAACTGGCATTGTCTGAAACCGGAAGTGACAAACCGGAAGTGACCTCCTTAAAACCGGAAGTGGCATTAAAACACTTTTCTCCTTCACATTTTGGGCTTTAAAGTGTTGTTGTTTCCGTTTTGGGGACTTTTGATCCAGTTTTGACACATTTTCTGCCTCCCTCAGCCTTTAGCCAAAGATGTGAACATTTTAAGGGCAAAACCCCCAAAATATGCAAAAATTTAATTTTGGGACCATTTTACCTGTGTTTGCTTCCTTTTACCAAGAAATGACCAGAGAGATGAAAAATGACTGGATTTCAGTCTTAGGCTCGGTTTACACTTGTGCGATGCGGGGACGCTGCGAATATGCAGCGTGTTACCGCATCGCATCCACACATCTAGCAGTTCCCACTGCCATATGCCATACGCAGGGGGTGTCAATTAAAAGTTAACGACACCCCCAGTTTGATTGCATATCGCAATGCGATCTGCAAGAACGCACAGAATCGGATCGCACAAGTGTGAACCACTGTGCGATTTGATTTTGATGCAGCTCAAAAAATGCCTCCTGTGCGTCTTTGGTGCGGATGCAGTGCAAATTCAGCCATACAAAGTGTATGTCTGAAATTCGCACCGCACATGAGATCGCATGTCTTGAAGGAGCAGTGCGCTCCGAATTAAATGCGATCTCCGCAGCCGCACAAGTGTGAACGGGCACTTAAAAAGCTTTGAAATTACCTGGGAAACTGGCATTGTCTGAAACCGGAAGTGACAAACCGGAAGTGACCTCCTTAAAACCGGAAGTGGCATTAAAACACTTTTCTCCTTCACATTTTGGGCTTTAAAGTGTTGTTGTATCTGTTTTGGGGACTTTTGATCCAGTTTTGACACATTTTCTGCCTCCCTCAGCCTTTGGCCAAAGATGTGAACATTTTAAGGGCAAAACCCCCAAAATATGCAAAAATTTAATTTTGGGACCATTTTACCTGTGTTTGCTTCCTTTTACCAAGAAATGACCAGAGAGATGAAAAATGACTGGATTTCAGTCTTAGGCTCGGTTTACACTTGTGCGATGCGGGGACGCTGCGAATATGCAGCGTGTTACCGCATCGCATCCACACATCTAGCAGTTCCCACTGCCATATGCCATACGCAGGGGGTGTCAATTAAAAGTTAACGACACCCCCAGTTTGATTGCATATCGCAATGCGATCTGCAAGAACGCACAGAATCGGATCGCACAAGTGTGAACCACTGTGCGATTTGATTTTTATGCGGCTCAAAAAATGCCTCCTGTGCGTCTTTGGTGCGGATGCAGTGCAAATTCAGCCATACAAAGTGTATGGCTGAAATTCGCACCGCACATGAGATCGCATGTTTTGAAGGAGCAGTGCGCTCCGAATTAAATGCGATCTCCGCAGCCGCACAAGTGTGAACGGGCACTTAAAAAGCTTTGAAATTACCTGGGAAACTGGCATTGTCTGAAACCGGAAGTGACAAACCGGAAGTGACCTCCTTAAAACCGGAAGTGGCATTAAAACACTTTTCTCCTTCACATTTTGGGCTTTAAAGTTTTGTTGTATCCGTTTTGGGGACTTTTGATCCCGTTTTGACACATTTTTCTGCCTCCCTCAGCCTTTGGCCAAAGATGTGAACATTTTAACGGCAAAACCCCCAAAATATGCAAAAATTTAATTTTGGGACCATTTTACCTGTGTTTGCTTCTTTTTACCAAGAAATGACCAGAGAGATGAAAAATGACTGGATTTCAGTCTTAGGCTCGGTTCACACTTGTGCGATGCGGGGACGCTGCGAATATGCAGCGTGTTACCGCATCGCATCCACACATCTAGCAGTTCCCACTGCCATATGCCATACGCAGGGGGTGTCAATTAAAAGTTAACGACACCCCCAGTTTGATTGCATATCGCAATGCGATCTGCAAGAACGCACAGAATCGGATTGCACAAGTGTGAACCACTGTGCGATTTGATTTTGATGCGGCTCAAAAAATGCCTCCTGTGCGTCTTTGGTGCGGATGCAGTGCAAATTCAGCCATACAAAGTGTATGGCTGAAATTCGCACCGCACATGAGATCGCATGTCTTGAAGGAGCAGTGCGCTCCGAATTAAATGCGATCTCCGCAGCCGCACAAGTGTGAACGGGCACTTAAAAAGCTTTGAAATTACCTGGGAAACTGGCATTGTCTGAAACCGGAAGTGACAAACCGGAAGTGACCTCCTTAAAACCGGAAGTGGCATTAAAACACTTTTCTCCTTCACATTTTGGGCTTTAAAGTGTTGTTGTATCCGTTTTGGGGACTTTTGATCCCGTTTTGACACATTTTTCTGCCTCCCTCAGCCTTTGGCCAAAGATGTGAACATTTTAAGGGCAAAACCCCCAAAATATGCAAAAATTTAATTTTGGGACCATTTTACCTGTGTTTGCTTCCTTTTACCAAGAAATGACCAGAGAGATGAAAAATGACTGGATTTCAGTCTTAGGCTCAGTTCACACTTGTGCGATGCGGGGACGCTGCGAATATGCAGCGTGTTACCGCATCGCATCCACACATCTAGCAGTTCCCACTGCCATATGCCATACGCAGGGGGTGTCAATTAAAAGTTAACGACACCCCCAGTTTGATTGCATATCGCAGTGCGATCTGCAAGTACGCACAGAATCGGATCGCACAAGTGTGAACCACTGTGCGATTTGATTTTGATGCGGCTCAAAAAATGCCTCCTGTGCGTCTTTGGTGTGGATGCAGTGCGAATTCAGCCATACAAAGTGTATGGCTGAAATTCGCACCGCACATGAGATCTCATGTCATGAAGGAGCAGTGCGCTCTGAATTAAATGCGATCTCCTCAGCCGCACAAGTGTGAACGGGCACTTAAAAAGCTTTGAAATTACCTGGGAAACTGGCATTGTCTGAAACCGGAAGTGACAAACCGGAAGTGACCTCCTTAAAACCGGAAGTGGCATTAAAACACTTTTCTCCTTCACATTTTGGGCTTTAAAGTGTTGTTGTATCCGTTTTGGGGACTTTTGATCCAGTTTTGACACATTTTCTGCCTCCCTCAGCCTTTAGCCAAAGATGTGAACATTTTAAGGGCAAAACCCCCAAAATATGCAAAAATTTAATTTTGGGACCATTTTACCTGTGTTTGCTTCCTTTTACCAAGAAATGACCAGAGAGATGAAAAATGACTGGATTTCAGTCTTAGGCTCGGTTTACACTTGTGCGATGCGGGGACGCTGCGAATATGCAGCGTGTTACCGCATCGCATCCACACATCTAGCAGTTCCCACTGCCATATGCCATACGCAGGGGGTGTCAATTAAAAGTTAACGACACCCCCAGTTTGATTGCATATCGCAATGCGATCTGCAAGAACGCACAGAATCGGATCGCACAAGTGTGAACCACTGTGCGATTTGATTTTGATGCGGCTCAAAAAATGCCTCCTGTGCGTCTTTGGTGCGGATGCAGTGCAAATTCAGCCATACAAAGTGTATGGCTGAAATTCGCACCGCACATGAGATCGCATGTTTTGAAGGAGCAGTGCGCTCCGAATTAAATGCGATCTCCGCAGCCGCACAAGTGTGAACGGGCACTTAAAAAGCTTTGAAATTACCTGGGAAACTGGCATTGTCTGAAACCGGAAGTGACAAACCGGAAGTGACCTCCTTAAAACCGGAAGTGGCATTAAAACACTTTTCTCCTTCACATTTTGGGCTTTAAAGTGTTGTTGTATCCGTTTTGGGGACTTTTGATCCCGTTTTGACACATTTTTCTGCCTCCCTCAGCCTTTGGCCAAAGATGTGAACATTTTAAGGGCAAAACCCCCAAAATATGCAAAAATTTAATTTTGGGACCATTTTACCTGTGTTTGCTTCCTTTTACCAAGAAATGACCAGAGAGATAAAAAATGACTGGATTTCAGTCTTAGGCTCGGTTCACACTTGTGCGATGCGGGGACGCTGCGAATATGCAGCGTGTTACCGCATCGCATCCACACATCTAGCAGTTCCCACTGCCATATGCCATACGCAGGGGGTGTCAATTAAAAGTTAACGACACCCCCAGTTTGATTGCATATCGCAATGCGATCTGCAAGAACGCACAGAATCGGATTGCACAAGTGTGAACCACTGTGCGATTTGATTTTGATGCGGCTCAAAAAATGCCTCCTGTGCGTCTTTGGTGCGGATGCAGTGCAAATTCAGCCATACAAAGTGTATGGCTGAAATTCGCACCGCACATGAGATCGCATGTCTTGAAGGAGCAGTGCGCTCCGAATTAAATGCGATCTCCGCAGCCGCACAAGTGTGAACGGGCACTTAAAAAGCTTTGAAATTACCTGGGAAACTGGCATTGTCTGAAACCGGAAGTGACAAACCGGAAGTGACCTCCTTAAAACCGGAAGTGGCATTAAAACACTTTTCTCCTTCACATTTTGGGCTTTAAAGTGTTGTTGTATCCGTTTTGGGGACTTTTGATCCCGTTTTGACACATTTTTCTGCCTCCCTCAGCCTTTGGCCAAAGATGTGAACATTTTAAGGGCAAAACCCCCAAAATATGCAAAAATTTAATTTTGGGACCATTTTACCTGTGTTTGCTTCCTTTTACCAAGAAATGACCAGAGAGATGAAAAATGACTGGATTTCAGTCTTAGGCTCAGTTCACACTTGTGCGATGCGGGGACGCTGCGAATATGCAGCGTGTTACCGCATCGCATCCACACATCTAGCAGTTCCCACTGCCATATGCCATACGCAGGGGGTGTCAATTAAAAGTTAACGACACCCCCAGTTTGATTGCATATCGCAGTGCGATCTGCAAGTACGCACAGAATCGGATCGCACAAGTGTGAACCACTGTGCGATTTGATTTTGATGCGGCTCAAAAAATGCCTCCTGTGCGTCTTTGGTGCGGATGCAGTGCGAATTCAGCCATACAAAGTGTATGGCTGAAATTCGCACCGCACATGAGATCTCATGTCATGAAGGAGCAGTGCGCTCTGAATTAAATGCGATCTCCTCAGCCGCACAAGTGTGAACGGGCACTTAAAAAGCTTTGAAATTACCTGGGAAACTGGCATTGTCTGAAACCGGAAGTGACAAACCGGAAGTGACCTCCTTAAAACCGGAAGTGGCATTAAAACACTTTTCTCCTTCACATTTTGGGCTTTAAAGTGTTGTTGTTTCCGTTTTGGGGACTTTTGATCCAGTTTTGACACATTTTCTGCCTCCCTCAGCCTTTGGCCAAAGATGTGAACATTTTAAGGGCAAAACCCCCAAAATATGCAAAAATTTAATTTTGGGACCATTTTACCTGTGTTTGCTTCCTTTTACCAAGAAATGACCAGAGAGATGAAAAATGACTGGATTTCAGTCTTAGGCTCGGTTTACACTTGTGCGATGCGGGGACGCTGCGAATATGCAGCGTGTTACCGCATCGCATCCACACATCTAGCAGTTCCCACTGCCATATGCCATACGCAGGGGGTGTCAATTAAAAGTTAACGACACCCCCAGTTTGATTGCATATCGCAATGCGATCTGCAAGAACGCACAGAATCGGATCGCACAAGTGTGAACCACTGTGCGATTTGATTTTGATGCGGCTCAAAAAATGCCTCCTGTGCGTCTTTGGTGCGGATGCAGTGCAAATTCAGCCATACAAAGTGTATGGCTGAAATTCGCACCGCACATGAGATCGCATGTCTTGAAGGAGCAGTGCGCTCCGAATTAAATGCGATCTCCGCAGCCGCACAAGTGTGAACGGGCACTTAAAAAGCTTTGAAATTACCTGGGAAACTGGCATTGTCTGAAACCGGAAGTGACAAACCGGAAGTGACCTCCTTAAAACCGGAAGTGGCATTAAAACACTTTTCTCCTTCACATTTTGGGCTTTAAAGTGTTGTTGTATCCGTTTTGGGGACTTTTGATCCCGTTTTGACACATTTTTCTGCCTCCCTCAGCCTTTGGCCAAAGATGTGAACATTTTAAGGGCAAAACCCCCAAAATATGCAAAAATTTAATTTTGGGACCATTTTACCTGTGTTTGCTTCCTTTTACCAAGAAATGACCAGAGAGATGAAAAATGACTGGATTTCAGTCTTAGGCTCAGTTCACACTTGTGCGATGCGGGGACGCTGCGAATATGCAGCGTGTTACCGCATCGCATCCACACATCTAGCAGTTCCCACTGCCATATGCCATACGCAGGGGATGTCAATTAAAAGTTAACGACACCCCCAGTTTGATTGCATATCGCAGTGCGATCTGCAAGTACGCACAGAATCGGATCGCACAAGTGTGAACCACTGTGCGATTTGATTTTGATGCGGCTCAAAAAATGCCTCCTGTGCGTCTTTGGTGCGGATGCAGTGCGAATTCAGCCATACAAAGTGTATGGCTGAAATTCGCACCGCACATGAGATCTCATGTCATGAAGGAGCAGTGCGCTCTGAATTAAATGCGATCTCCTCAGCCGCACAAGTGTGAACGGGCACTTAAAAAGCTTTGAAATTACCTGGGAAACTGGCATTGTCTGAAACCGGAAGTGACAAACCGGAAGTGACCTCCTTAAAACCGGAAGTGGCATTAAAACACTTTTCTCCTTCACATTTTGGGCTTTAAAGTGTTGTTGTATCCGTTTTGGGGACTTTTGATCCAGTTTTGACACATTTTCTGCCTCCCTCAGCCTTTGGCCAAAGATGTGAACATTTTAAGGGCAAAACCCCCAAAATATGCAAAAATTTAATTTTGGGACCATTTTACCTGTGTTTGCTTCCTTTTACCAAGAAATGACCAGAGAGATGAAAAATGACTGGATTTCAGTCTTAGGCTCGGTTTACACTTGTGCGATGCGGGGACGCTGCGAATATGCAGCGTGTTACCGCATCGCATCCACACATCTAGCAGTTCCCACTGCCATATGCCATACGCAGGGGGTGTCAATTAAAAGTTAACGACACCCCCAGTTTGATTGCATATCGCAATGCGATCTGCAAGAACGCACAGAATCGGATCGCACAAGTGTGAACCACTGTGCGATTTGATTTTGATGCGGCTCAAAAAATGCCTCCTGTGCGTCTTTGGTGCGGATGCAGTGCAAATTCAGCCATACAAAGTGTATGGCTGAAATTCGCACCGCACATGAGATCGCATGTCTTGAAGGAGCAGTGCGCTCCGAATTAAATGCGATCTCCGCAGCCGTACAAGTGTGAACGGGCACTTAAAAAGCTTTGAAATTACCTGGGAAACTGGCATTGTCTGAAACCGGAAGTGACAAACCGGAAGTGACCTCCTTAAAACCGGAAGTGGCATTAAAACACTTTTCTCCTTCACATTTTGGGCTTTAAAGTGTTGTTGTATCTGTTTTGGGGACTTTTGATCCCGTTTTGACACATTTTTCTGCCTCCCTCAGCCTTTGGCCAAAGATGTGAACATTTTAAGGGCAAAACCCCCAAAATATGCAAAAATTTAATTTTGGGACCATTTTACCTGTGTTTGCTTCCTTTTACCAAGAAATGACCAGAGAGATGAAAAATGACTGGATTTCAGTCTTAGGCTCGGTTCAAACTTGTGCGATGCGGGGACGCTGCGAATATGCAGCGTGTTACCGCATCGCATCCACACATCTAGCAGTTCCCACTGCCATATGCCATACGCAGGGGGTGTCAATTAAAAGGTAAGGACACCCCCAGTTTGATTGCATATCGCAATGCGATCGGCAAGAACGCACAGAATCGGATCGCACAAGTGTGAACCACTGTGCGATTTGATTTTGATGCAGCTCAAAAAATGCCTCCTGTGCGTCTTTGGTGCGGATGCAGTGCAAATTCAGCCATACAAAGTGTATGTCTGAAATTCGCACCGCACATGAGATCGCATGTCTTGAAGGAGCAGTGCGCTCCGAATTAAATGCGATCTCCGCAGCCGCACAAGTGTGAACGGGCACTTAAAAAGCTTTGAAATTACCTGGGAAACTGGCATTGTCTGAAACCGGAAGTGACAAACCGGAAGTGACCTCCTTAAAACCGGAAGTGGCATTAAAACACTTTTCTCCTTCACATTTTGGGCTTTAAAGTGTTGTTGTATCTGTTTTGGGGACTTTTGATCCCGTTTTGACACATTTTTCTGCCTCCCTCAGCCTTTGGCCAAAGATGTGAACATTTTAAGGGCAAAACCCCCAAAATATGCAAAAATTTAATTTTGGGACCATTTTACCTGTGTTAGCTTCCTTTTACCAAGAAATGACCAGAGAGATGAAAAATGACTGGATTTCAGTCTTAGGCTCAGTTCACACTTGTGCGATGCGGGGACGCTGCGAATATGCAGCGTGTTACCGCATCGCATCCACACATCTAGCAGTTCCCACTGCCATATGCCATACGCAGGGGGTGTCAATTAAAAGTTAACGACACCCCCAGTTTGATTGCATATCGCAATGCGATCTGCAAGAACGCACAGAATCGGATCGCACAAGTGTAAACCACTGTGCGATTTGATTTTGATGCGGCTCAAAAAATGCCTCCTGTGCGTCTTTGGTGCGGATGCAGTGCAAATTCAGCCATACAAAGTGTATGGCTGAAATTCGCACCGCACATGAGATCGCATGTTTTGAAGGAGCAGTGCGCTCCGAATTAAATGCGATCTCCGCAGCCGCACAAGTGTGAACGGGCACTTAAAAAGCTTTGAAATTACCTGGGAAACTGGCATTGTCTGAAACCGGAAGTGACAAACCGGAAGTGACCTCCTTAAAACCGGAAGTGGCATTAAAACACTTTTCTCCTTCACATTTTGGGCTTTAAAGTGTTGTATCCGTTTTGGGGACTTTTGATCCCGTTTTGACACATTTTTCTGCCTCCCTCAGCCTTTGGCCAAAGATGTGAACATTTTAAGGGCAAAACCCCCAAAATATGCAAAAATTTAATTTTGGGACCATTTTACCTGTGTTTGCTTCCTTTTACCAAGAAATGACCAGAGAGATGAAAAATGACTGGATTTCAGTCTTAGGCTCGGTTCACACTTGTGCGATGCGGGGACGCTGCGAATATGCAGCGTGTTACCGCATCGCATCCACACATCTAGCAGTTCCCACTGCCATATGCCATACGCAGGGGGTGTCAATTAAAAGTTAACGACACCCCCAGTTTGATTGCATATCGCAATGCGATCTGCAAGAACGCACAGAATCGGATTGCACAAGTGTGAACCACTGTGCGATTTGATTTTGATGCGGCTCAAAAAATGCCTCCTGTGCGTCTTTGGTGCGGATGCAGTGCAAATTCAGCCATACAAAGTGTATGGCTGAAATTCGCACCGCACATGAGATCGCATGTCTTGAAGGAGCAGTGCGCTCCGAATTAAATGCGATCTCCGCAGCCGCACAAGTGTGAACGGGCACTTAAAAAGCTTTGAAATTACCTGGGAAACTGGCATTGTCTGAAACCGGAAGTGACAAACCGGAAGTGACCTCCTTAAAACCGGAAGTGGCATTAAAACACTTTTCTCCTTCACATTTTGGGCTTTAAAGTGTTGTTGTATCCGTTTTGGGGACTTTTGATCCCGTTTTGACACATTTTTCTGCCTCCCTCAGCCTTTGGCCAAAGATGTGAACATTTTAAGGGCAAAACCCCCAAAATATGCAAAAATTTAATTTTGGGACCATTTTACCTGTGTTTGCTTCCTTTTACCAAGAAATGACCAGAGAGATGAAAAATGACTGGATTTCAGTCTTAGGCTCAGTTCACACTTGTGCGATGCGGGGACGCTGCGAATATGCAGCGTGTTACCGCATCGCATCCACACATCTAGCAGTTCCCACTGCCATATGCCATACGCAGGGGATGTCAATTAAAAGTTAACGACACCCCCAGTTTGATTGCATATCGCAGTGCGATCTGCAAGTACGCACAGAATCGGATCGCACAAGTGTGAACCACTGTGCGATTTGATTTTGATGCGGCTCAAAAAATGCCTCCTGTGCGTCTTTGGTGCGGATGCAGTGCGAATTCAGCCATACAAAGTGTATGGCTGAAATTCGCACCGCACATGAGATCTCATGTCATGAAGGAGCAGTGCGCTCTGAATTAAATGCGATCTCCTCAGCCGCACAAGTGTGAACGGGCACTTAAAAAGCTTTGAAATTACCTGGGAAACTGGCATTGTCTGAAACCGGAAGTGACAAACCGGAAGTGACCTCCTTAAAACCGGAAGTGGCATTAAAACACTTTTCTCCTTCACATTTTGGGCTTTAAAGTGTTGTTGTATCCGTTTTGGGGACTTTTGATCCAGTTTTGACACATTTTCTGCCTCCCTCAGCCTTTGGCCAAAGATGTGAACATTTTAAGGGCAAAACCCCCAAAATATGCAAAAATTTAATTTTGGGACCATTTTACCTGTGTTTGCTTCCTTTTACCAAGAAATGACCAGAGAGATGAAAAATGACTGGATTTCAGTCTTAGGCTCGGTTTACACTTGTGCGATGCGGGGACGCTGCGAATATGCAGCGTGTTACCGCATCGCATCCACACATCTAGCAGTTCCCACTGCCATATGCCATACGCAGGGGGTGTCAATTAAAAGTTAACGACACCCCCAGTTTGATTGCATATCGCAATGCGATCTGCAAGAACGCACAGAATCGGATCGCACAAGTGTGAACCACTGTGCGATTTGATTTTGATGCGGCTCAAAAAATGCCTCCTGTGCGTCTTTGGTGCGGATGCAGTGCAAATTCAGCCATACAAAGTGTATGGCTGAAATTCGCACCGCACATGAGATCGCATGTCTTGAAGGAGCAGTGCGCTCCGAATTAAATGCGATCTCCGCAGCCGTACAAGTGTGAACGGGCACTTAAAAAGCTTTGAAATTACCTGGGAAACTGGCATTGTCTGAAACCGGAAGTGACAAACCGGAAGTGACCTCCTTAAAACCGGAAGTGGCATTAAAACACTTTTCTCCTTCACATTTTGGGCTTTAAAGTGTTGTTGTATCTGTTTTGGGGACTTTTGATCCCGTTTTGACACATTTTTCTGCCTCCCTCAGCCTTTGGCCAAAGATGTGAACATTTTAAGGGCAAAACCCCCAAAATATGCAAAAATTTAATTTTGGGACCATTTTACCTGTGTTTGCTTCCTTTTACCAAGAAATGACCAGAGAGATGAAAAATGACTGGATTTCAGTCTTAGGCTCGGTTCACACTTGTGCGATGCGGGGACGCTGCGAATATGCAGCGTGTTACCGCATCGCATCCACACATCTAGCAGTTCCCACTGCCATATGCCATACGCAGGGGGTGTCAATTAAAAGGTAAGGACACCCCCAGTTTGATTGCATATCGCAATGCGATCGGCAAGAACGCACAGAATCGGATCGCACAAGTGTGAACCACTGTGCGATTTGATTTTGATGCAGCTCAAAAAATGCCTCCTGTGCGTCTTTGGTGCGGATGCAGTGCAAATTCAGCCATACAAAGTGTATGTCTGAAATTCGCACCGCACATGAGATCGCATGTCTTGAAGGAGCAGTGCGCTCCGAATTAAATGCGATCTCCGCAGCCGCACAAGTGTGAACGGGCACTTAAAAAGCTTTGAAATTACCTGGGAAACTGGCATTGTCTGAAACCGGAAGTGACAAACCGGAAGTGACCTCCTTAAAACCGGAAGTGGCATTAAAACACTTTTCTCCTTCACATTTTGGGCTTTAAAGTGTTGTTTTATCCGTTTTGGGGACTTTTGATCCAGTTTTGACACATTTTCTGCCTCCCTCAGCCTTTGGCCAAAGATGTGAACATTTTAAGGGCAAAACCCCCAAAATATGCAAAAATTTAATTTTGGGACCATTTTACCTGTGTTTGCTTCCTTTTACCAAGAAATGACCAGAGAGATGAAAAATGACTGGATTTCAGTCTTAGGCTCGGTTTACACTTGTGCGATGCGGGGACGCTGCGAATATGCAGCGTGTTACCGCATCGCATCCACACATCTAGCAGTTCCCACTGCCATATGCCATACGCAGGGGGTGTCAATTAAAAGTTAACGACACCCCCAGTTTGATTGCATATCGCAATGCGATCTGAAAGAACGCACAGAATCGGATCGCACAAGTGTGAACCACTGTGCGATTTGATTTTTATGCGGCTCAAAAAATGCCTCCTGTGCGTCTTTGGTGCGGATGCAGTGCAAATTCAGCCATACAAAGTGTATGGCTGAAATTCGCACCGCACATGAGATCGCATGTTTTGAAGGAGCAGTGCGCTCCGAATTAAATGCGATCTCCGCAGCCGCACAAGTGTGAACGGGCACTTAAAAAGCTTTGAAATTACCTGGGAAACTGGCATTGTCTGAAACCGGAAGTGACAAACCGGAAGTGACCTCCTTAAAACCGGAAGTGGCATTAAAACACTTTTCTCCTTCACATTTTGGGCTTTAAAGTTTTGTTGTATCCGTTTTGGGGACTTTTGATCCCGTTTTGACACATTTTTCTGCCTCCCTCAGCCTTTGGCCAAAGATGTGAACATTTTAAGGGCAAAACCCCCAAAATATGCAAAAATTTAATTTTGGGACCATTTTACCTGTGTTTGCTTCCTTTTACCAAGAAATGACCAGAGAGATGAAAAATGACTGGATTTCAGTCTTAGGCTCGGTTCACACTTGTGCGATGCGGGGACGCTGCGAATATGCAGCGTGTTACCGCATCGCATCCACACATCTAGCAGTTCCCACTGCCATATGCCATACGCAGGGGGTATCAATTAAAAGTTAACGACACCGCCAGTTTGATTGCATATCGCAATGCGATCTGCAAGAACGCACAGAATCGGATCGCACAAGTGTGAACCACGGTGCGATTTGATTTTGATGCTGCTCAAAAAATGCCTCCTGTGCGTCTTTGGTGCGGATGCAGTGCAAATTCAGCCATACAAAGTGTATGGCTGAAATTCGCACCGCACATGAGATCGCATGTCTTGAAGGAGCAGTGCGCTCCGAATTAAATGCGATCTCCGCAGCCGTACAAGTGTGAACGGGCACTTAAAAAGCTTTGAAATTACCTGGGAAACTGGCATTGTCTGAAACCGGAAGTGACAAACCGGAAGTGACCTCCTTAAAACCGGAAGTGGCATTAAAACACTTTTCTCCTTCACATTTTGGGCTTTAAAGTGTTGTTGTATCTGTTTTGGGGACTTTTGGTCCCGTTTTGACACATTTTTCTGCCTCCCTCAGCCTTTGGCCAAAGATGTGAACATTTTAAGGGCAAAACCCCCAAAATATGCAAAAATTTAATTTTGGGACCATTTTACCTGTGTTTGCTTCCTTTTACCAAGAAATGACCAGAGAGATGAAAAATGACTGGATTTCAGTCTTAGGCTCGGTTCACACTTGTGCGATGCGGGGACGCTGCGAATATGCAGCGTGTTACCGCATCGCATCCACACATCTAGCAGTTCCCACTGCCATATGCCATACGCAGGGGGTGTCAATTAAAAGTTAACGACACCCCCAGTTTGATTGCATATCGCAATGCGATCTGCAAGAACGCACAGAATCGGATCACACAAGTGTGAACCACTGTGCGATTTGATTTTGATGCGGCTCAAAAAATGCCTCCTGTGCGTCTTTGGTGTGGATGCAGTGCGAGTTCAGCCATACAAAGTGTATGGCTGAAATTCGCACCGCACATGAGATCTCATGTCATGAAGGAGCAGTGCGCTCTGAATTAAATGCGATCTCCTCAGCCGCACAAGTGTGAACGGGCACTTAAAAAGCTTTGAAATTACCTGGGAAACTGGCATTGTCTGAAACCGGAAGTGACAAACCGGAAGTGACCTCCTTAAAACCGGAAGTGGCATTAAAACACTTTTCTCCTTCACATTTTGGGCTTTAAAGTGTTGTATCCGTTTTGGGGACTTTTGATCCAGTTTTGACACATTTTCTGCCTCCCTCAGCCTTTGGCCAAAGATGTGAACATTTTAAGGGCAAAACCCCCAAAATATGCAAAAATTTAATTTTGGGACCATTTTACCTGTGTTTGCTTCCTTTTACCAAGAAATGACCAGAGAGATGAAAAATGACTGGATTTCAGTCTTAGGCTCGGTTTACACTTGTGCGATGCGGGGACGCTGCGAATATGCAGCGTGTTACCGCATCGCATCCACACATCTAGCAGTTCCCACTGCCATATGCCATACGCAGGGGGTGTCAATTAAAAGTTAACGACACCCCCAGTTTGATTGCATATCGCAATGCGATCTGCAAGAACGCACAGAATCGGATCGCACAAGTGTGAACCACTGTGCGATTTGATTTTTATGCGGCTCAAAAAATGCCTCCTGTGCGTCTTTGGTGCGGATGCAGTGCAAATTCAGCCATACAAAGTGTATGGCTGAAATTCGCACCGCACATGAGATCGCATGTTTTGAAGGAGCAGTGCGCTCCGAATTAAATGCGATCTCCGCAGCCGCACAAGTGTGAACGGGCACTTAAAAAGCTTTGAAATTACCTGGGAAACTGGCATTGTCTGAAACCGGAAGTGACAAACCGGAAGTGACCTCCTTAAAACCGGAAGTGGCATTAAAACACTTTTCTCCTTCACATTTTGGGCTTTAAAGTGTTGTTGTATCCGTTTTGGGGACTTTTGATCCCGTTTTGACACATTTTTCTGCCTCCCTCAGCCTTTGGCCAAAGATGTGAACATTTTAAGGGCAAAACCCCCAAAATATGCAAAAATTTAATTTTGGGACCATTTTACCTGTGTTTGCTTCCTTTTACCAAGAAATGACCAGAGAGATGAAAAATGACTGGATTTCAGTCTTAGGCTCGGTTCACACTTGTGCGATGCGGGGACGCTGCGAATATGCAGCGTGTTACCGCATCGCATCCACACATCTAGCAGTTCCCACTGCCATATGCCATACGCAGGGGGTGTCAATTAAAAGTTAACGACACCGCCAGTTTGATTGCATATCGCAATGCGATCTGCAAGAACGCACAGAATCGGATTGCACAAGTGTGAACCACTGTGCGATTTGATTTTGATGCGGCTCAAAAAATGCCTCCTGTGCGTCTTTGGTGCGGATGCAGTGCAAATTCAGCCATACAAAGTGTATGGCTGAAATTCGCACCGCACATGAGATCGCATGTCTTGAAGAAGCAGTGCGCTCCGAATTAAATGCGATCTCCGCAGCCGCACAAGTGTGAACGGGCACTTAAAAAGCTTTGAAATTACCTGGGAAACTGGCATTGTCTGAAACCGGAAGTGACAAACCGGAAGTGACCTCCTTAAAACCGGAAGTGGCATTAAAACACTTTTCTCCTTCACATTTTGGGCTTTAAAGTGTTGTTGTATCCGTTTTGGGGACTTTTGATCCCGTTTTGACACATTTTTCTGCCTCCCTCAGCCTTTGGCCAAAGATGTGAACATTTTAAGGGCAAAACCCCCAAAATATGCAAAAATTTAATTTTGGGACCATTTTACCTGTGTTTGCTTCCTTTTACCAAGAAATGACCAGAGAGATGAAAAATGACTGGATTTCAGTCTTAGGCTCAGTTCACACTTGTGCGATGCGGGGACGCTGCGAATATGCAGCGTGTTACCGCATCGCATCCACACATCTAGCAGTTCCCACTGCCATATGCCATACGCAGGGGGTGTCAATTAAAAGTTAACGACACCCCCAGTTTGATTGCATATCGCAGTGCGATCTGCAAGTACGCACAGAATCGGATCGCACAAGTGTGAACCACTGTGCGATTTGATTTTGATGCGGCTCAAAAAATGCCTCCTGTGCGTCTTTGGTGTGGATGCAGTGCGAATTCAGCCATACAAAGTGTATGGCTGAAATTCGCACCGCACATGAGATCTCATGTCATGAAGGAGCAGTGCGCTCTGAATTAAATGCGATCTCCTCAGCCGCACAAGTGTGAACGGGCACTTAAAAAGCTTTGAAATTACCTGGGAAACTGGCATTGTCTGAAACCGGAAGTGACAAACCGGAAGTGACCTCCTTAAAACCGGAAGTGGCATTAAAACACTTTTCTCCTTCACATTTTGGGCTTTAAAGTGTTGTTGTATCCGTTTTGGGGACTTTTGATCCAGTTTTGACACATTTTCTGCCTCCCTCAGCCTTTAGCCAAAGATGTGAACATTTTAAGGGCAAAACCCCCAAAATATGCAAAAATTTAATTTTGGGACCATTTTACCTGTGTTTGCTTCCTTTTACCAAGAAATGACCAGAGAGATGAAAAATGACTGGATTTCAGTCTTAGGCTCGGTTTACACTTGTGCGATGCGGGGACGCTGCGAATATGCAGCGTGTTACCGCATCGCATCCACACATCTAGCAGTTCCCACTGCCATATGCCATACGCAGGGGGTGTCAATTAAAAGTTAACGACACCCCCAGTTTGATTGCATATCGCAATGCGATCTGCAAGAACGCACAGAATCGGATCGCACAAGTGTAAACCACTGTGCGATTTGATTTTGATGCGGCTCAAAAAATGCCTCCTGTGCGTCTTTGGTGCGGATGCAGTGCAAATTCAGCCATACAAAGTGTATGGCTGAAATTCGCACCGCACATGAGATCGCATGTTTTGAAGGAGCAGTGCGCTCCGAATTAAATGCGATCTCCGCAGCCGCACAAGTGTGAACGGGCACTTAAAAAGCTTTGAAATTACCTGGGAAACTGGCATTGTCTGAAACCGGAAGTGACAAACCGGAAGTGACCTCCTTAAAACCGGAAGTGGCATTAAAACACTTTTCTCCTTCACATTTTGGGCTTTAAAGTGTTGTATCCGTTTTGGGGACTTTTGATCCCGTTTTGACACATTTTTCTGCCTCCCTCAGCCTTTGGCCAAAGATGTGAACATTTTAAGGGCAAAACCCCCAAAATATGCAAAAATTTAATTTTGGGACCATTTTACCTGTGTTTGCTTCCTTTTACCAAGAAATGACCAGAGAGATGAAAAATGACTGGATTTCAGTCTTAGGCTCGGTTCACACTTGTGCGATGCGGGGACGCTGCGAATATGCAGCGTGTTACCGCATCGCATCCACACATCTAGCAGTTCCCACTGCCATATGCCATACGCAGGGGGTGTCAATTAAAAGTTAACGACACCGCCAGTTTGATTGCATATCGCAATGCGATCTGCAAGAACGCACAGAATCGGATTGCACAAGTGTGAACCACTGTGCGATTTGATTTTGATGCGGCTCAAAAAATGCCTCCTGTGCGTCTTTGGTGCGGATGCAGTGCAAATTCAGCCATACAAAGTGTATGGCTGAAATTCGCACCGCACATGAGATCGCATGTCTTGAAGGAGCAGTGCGCTCCGAATTAAATGCGATCTCCGCAGCCGCACAAGTGTGAACGGGCACTTAAAAAGCTTTGAAATTACCTGGGAAACTGGCATTGTCTGAAACCGGAAGTGACAAACCGGAAGTGACCTCCTTAAAACCGGAAGTGGCATTAAAACACTTTTCTCCTTCACATTTTGGGCTTTAAAGTGTTGTTGTATCCGTTTTGGGGACTTTTGATCCCGTTTTGACACATTTTTCTGCCTCCCTCAGCCTTTGGCCAAAGATGTGAACATTTTAAGGGCAAAACCCCCAAAATATGCAAAAATTTAATTTTGGGACCATTTTACCTGTGTTTGCTTCCTTTTACCAAGAAATGACCAGAGAGATGAAAAATGACTGGATTTCAGTCTTAGGCTCAGTTCACACTTGTGCGATGCGGGGACGCTGCGAATATGCAGCGTGTTACCGCATCGCATCCACACATCTAGCAGTTCCCACTGCCATATGCCATACGCAGGGGGTGTCAATTAAAAGTTAACGACACCCCCAGTTTGATTGCATATCGCAGTGCGATCTGCAAGTACGCACAGAATCGGATCGCACAAGTGTGAACCACTGTGCGATTTGATTTTGATGCGGCTCAAAAAATGCCTCCTGTGCGTCTTTGGTGTGGATGCAGTGCGAATTCAGCCATACAAAGTGTATGGCTGAAATTCGCACCGCACATGAGATCTCATGTCATGAAGGAGCAGTGCGCTCTGAATTAAATGCGATCTCCTCAGCCGCACAAGTGTGAACGGGCACTTAAAAAGCTTTGAAATTACCTGGGAAACTGGCATTGTCTGAAACCGGAAGTGACAAACCGGAAGTGACCTCCTTAAAACCGGAAGTGGCATTAAAACACTTTTCTCCTTCACATTTTGGGCTTTAAAGTGTTGTTGTATCCGTTTTGGGGACTTTTGATCCAGTTTTGACACATTTTCTGCCTCCCTCAGCCTTTAGCCAAAGATGTGAACATTTTAAGGGCAAAACCCCCAAAATATGCAAAAATTTAATTTTGGGACCATTTTACCTGTGTTTGCTTCCTTTTACCAAGAAATGACCAGAGAGATGAAAAATGACTGGATTTCAGTCTTAGGCTCGGTTTACACTTGTGCGATGCGGGGACGCTGCGAATATGCAGCGTGTTACCGCATCGCATCCACACATCTAGCAGTTCCCACTGCCATATGCCATACGCAGGGGGTGTCAATTAAAAGTTAACAACACCCCCAGTTTGATTGCATATCGCAATGCGATCTGCAAGAACGCACAGAATCGGATCGCACAAGTGTAAACCACTGTGCGATTTGATTTTGATGCGGCTCAAAAAATGCCTCCTGTGCGTCTTTGGTGCGGATGCAGTGCAAATTCAGCCATACAAAGTGTATGGCTGAAATTCGCACCGCACATGAGATCGCATGTTTTGAAGGAGCAGTGCGCTCCGAATTAAATGCGATCTCCGCAGCCGCACAAGTGTGAACGGGCACTTAAAAAGCTTTGAAATTACCTGGGAAACTGGCATTGTCTGAAACCGGAAGTGACAAACCGGAAGTGACCTCCTTAAAACCGGAAGTGGCATTAAAACACTTTTCTCCTTCACATTTTGGGCTTTAAAGTGTTGTATCCGTTTTGGGGACTTTTGATCCCGTTTTGACACATTTTTCTGCCTCCCTCAGCCTTTGGCCAAAGATGTGAACATTTTAAGGGCAAAACCCCCAAAATATGCAAAAATTTAATTTTGGGACCATTTTACCTGTGTTTGCTTCCTTTTACCAAGAAATGACCAGAGAGATGAAAAATGACTGGATTTCAGTCTTAGGCTCGGTTCACACTTGTGCGATGCGGGGACGCTGCGAATATGCAGCGTGTTACCGCATCGCATCCACACATCTAGCAGTTCCCACTGCCATATGCCATACGCAGGGGGTGTCAATTAAAAGTTAACGACACCCCCAGTTTGATTGCATATCGCAATGCGATCTGCAAGAACGCACAGAATCGGATTGCACAAGTGTGAACCACTGTGCGATTTGATTTTGATGCGGCTCAAAAAATGCCTCCTGTGCGTCTTTGGTGCGGATGCAGTGCAAATTCAGCCATACAAAGTGTATGGCTGAAATTCGCACCGCACATGAGATCGCATGTCTTGAAGGAGCAGTGCGCTCCGAATTAAATGCGATCTCCGCAGCCGCACAAGTGTGAACGGGCACTTAAAAAGCTTTGAAATTACCTGGGAAACTGGCATTGTCTGAAACCGGAAGTGACAAACCGGAAGTGACCTCCTTAAAACCGGAAGTGGCATTAAAACACTTTTCTCCTTCACATTTTGGGCTTTAAAGTGTTGTTGTATCCGTTTTGGGGACTTTTGATCCCGTTTTGACACATTTTTCTGCCTCCCTCAGCCTTTGGCCAAAGATGTGAACATTTTAAGGGCAAAACCCCCAAAATATGCAAAAATTTAATTTTGGGACCATTTTACCTGTGTTTGCTTCCTTTTACCAAGAAATGACCAGAGAGATGAAAAATGACTGGATTTCAGTCTTAGGCTCAGTTCACACTTGTGCGATGCGGGGACGCTGCGAATATGCAGCGTGTTACCGCATCGCATCCACACATCTAGCAGTTCCCACTGCCATATGCCATACGCAGGGGATGTCAATTAAAAGTTAACGACACCCCCAGTTTGATTGCATATCGCAGTGCGATCTGCAAGTACGCACAGAATCGGATCGCACAAGTGTGAACCACTGTGCGATTTGATTTTGATGCGGCTCAAAAAATGCCTCCTGTGCGTCTTTGGTGCGGATGCAGTGCGAATTCAGCCATACAAAGTGTATGGCTGAAATTCGCACCGCACATGAGATCTCATGTCATGAAGGAGCAGTGCGCTCTGAATTAAATGCGATCTCCTCAGCCGCACAAGTGTGAACGGGCACTTAAAAAGCTTTGAAATTACCTGGGAAACTGGCATTGTCTGAAACCGGAAGTGACAAACCGGAAGTGACCTCCTTAAAACCGGAAGTGGCATTAAAACACTTTTCTCCTTCACATTTTGGGCTTTAAAGTGTTGTTGTATCCGTTTTGGGGACTTTTGATCCAGTTTTGACACATTTTCTGCCTCCCTCAGCCTTTGGCCAAAGATGTGAACATTTTAAGGGCAAAACCCCCAAAATATGCAAAAATTTAATTTTGGGACCATTTTACCTGTGTTTGCTTCCTTTTACCAAGAAATGACCAGAGAGATGAAAAATGACTGGATTTCAGTCTTAGGCTCGGTTTACACTTGTGCGATGCGGGGACGCTGCGAATATGCAGCGTGTTACCGCATCGCATCCACACATCTAGCAGTTCCCACTGCCATATGCCATACGCAGGGGGTGTCAATTAAAAGTTAACGACACCCCCAGTTTGATTGCATATCGCAATGCGATCTGCAAGAACGCACAGAATCGGATCGCACAAGTGTGAACCACTGTGCGATTTGATTTTGATGCGGCTCAAAAAATGCCTCCTGTGCGTCTTTGGTGCGGATGCAGTGCAAATTCAGCCATACAAAGTGTATGGCTGAAATTCGCACCGCACATGAGATCGCATGTCTTGAAGGAGCAGTGCGCTCCGAATTAAATGCGATCTCCGCAGCCGTACAAGTGTGAACGGGCACTTAAAAAGCTTTGAAATTACCTGGGAAACTGGCATTGTCTGAAACCGGAAGTGACAAACCGGAAGTGACCTCCTTAAAACCGGAAGTGGCATTAAAACACTTTTCTCCTTCACATTTTGGGCTTTAAAGTGTTGTTGTATCTGTTTTGGGGACTTTTGATCCCGTTTTGACACATTTTTCTGCCTCCCTCAGCCTTTGGCCAAAGATGTGAACATTTTAAGGGCAAAACCCCCAAAATATGCAAAAATTTAATTTTGGGACCATTTTACCTGTGTTTGCTTCCTTTTACCAAGAAATGACCAGAGAGATGAAAAATGACTGGATTTCAGTCTTAGGCTCGGTTCACACTTGTGCGATGCGGGGACGCTGCGAATATGCAGCGTGTTACCGCATCGCATCCACACATCTAGCAGTTCCCACTGCCATATGCCATACGCAGGGGGTGTCAATTAAAAGGTAAGGACACCCCCAGTTTGATTGCATATCGCAATGCGATCGGCAAGAACGCACAGAATCGGATCGCACAAGTGTGAACCACTGTGCGATTTGATTTTGATGCAGCTCAAAAAATGCCTCCTGTGCGTCTTTGGTGCGGATGCAGTGCAAATTCAGCCATACAAAGTGTATGTCTGAAATTCGCACCGCACATGAGATCGCATGTCTTGAAGGAGCAGTGCGCTCCGAATTAAATGCGATCTCCGCAGCCGCACAAGTGTGAACGGGCACTTAAAAAGCTTTGAAATTACCTGGGAAACTGGCATTGTCTGAAACCGGAAGTGACAAACCGGAAGTGACCTCCTTAAAACCGGAAGTGGCATTAAAACACTTTCCTGGTGCCTCCATGGCAGCATACCAATGATAGAGCTCCGCCTCGACTCCTCCCTCAGGACTAGTGCATAGCATAAAAGACAAGAAGGTCCCTTCCCCCAGCATTCTCCTTTTTTTCCTCATACCTCTGGAACTGGTGAAGAGTTAGCAGTATGTCCCTACCTCTGCCTTACTTAGTTTGGCAGCTTCCGCTGGGTTCAGCCTCTCCCAGACGCAGTCCCTGCTCTTGGGTCGCTCATAGCACTAATAAGGCAGGGAACCCCTTCTGTGGATCTTTTGGGGTCAAAGCAGAGTTTCCTCATAGGAACGCAGTCTGCAGTTTCTGGAAAATTATGGATGAGTCGTTTCTGCAAAACAGCCGGGTCAGGTTTTTCCCTTTATTTTATCTGTTTCATTTATATATTTCACTGGTTTCTTTAAGGCTACTGTATGTGTTATCAATGTCTTATTTTCCATTTCTCCCCTTTTTTCAGGTTACTGTCACTAAATGATGTTATTAGTTAGGCATATTTTGTTATTTTTTTCTTCCTTATATTCTGGTAGTAATGCGTTTTTTTTTAGGGGTTTGTCCTTTTTCCCAAAAAGTTACCTCTTAAGCTGCATACACACTGTGCAACTTTTGTTGTCAGATTTCCTTTAGATTTGCCTTTTCTGTGTGGTGCAGGGGCCTGCCTGATTGCATGCAGGTTGGGGGTGTTTAGGTTTGGCCTCATGTTATATGGTTTTGGTAGGTCTGGAGGAAAAAATCTAAAGAAAATTGTATAGTGTGTTAGTCGCCGGCCATGTTTGTTGGGGGAAGGCAGTGCTCGCTTTCCCTAAAGCAATCAAAGTAAACTATGAGCAGCAGTTTTGTCCATTAGGTTCTCCCTTTCCCTAATTAAAGATATAAGGAGGCATCTTGCTGGGATCTGCCTCTATGAGAAGATCTTCAAGTGCTTCTTTCCCTGCCCTTAGGTAAAGTAAATTTTTATTTAAAATCTGTACAAGTATATCTGTGGGTATAGTTGTGCAGCTATGTATGTGTATGTATGTATGTATGTATGTATGTATATGTGTGCGTCTATGTATATGCGTGTATGTATGGGTATCTGTCTTGTATAGGTCTGACAGTTTTATTCCCTCTCTCTTTTCTTTTTCTTCATCCCTATTGTCTTTAAAAAAAAAAAAAAAAAATGGGGATTTTTTGTCTCTGTCTGTCTCTCTCTCTGTCTCTCTCTCCTGACCCTGCTGCTCGTAAGCCATCATGAGTCACTCATCTCATGCAAAAGATCCTCACACTTCTGATAGGTATGGGACCAACTTTACGTGAGTATTAAAACAAAAAAAAAAAAAGAGAGCATGTGCCTTTGAGTGATGGGAATTTTCCCTCTCTCACCAGCCCTGCCCATTCCAAGAGATCGGAGAAATCTTCAAGATATCAAGATGACGAGAGTCCATATAGATTCCGATCCTCCCAACATAGATCTGGAAGATCAAGATCAAGGAGATGGGACTATTCCCCATCTCCCCCTCCTCATACTTCCAGGAAGAAATGCTGGGCTTGTGGCGCAAATCCCCTCCCGGATCAATTAGTCTGCAAGGACTGCTTGAGAGATTATGCGGCCAATCGGGAGCAGGAAAGCAAACAAGTAGTAGACTTGATCAAACAGACGGTTAAGGATTCAATTTCAGAGCTAGCATTGGCTCCGACCCAATCTGTTTCCAAATCTTCTGCTCATGTTCCAGATACCGAAAGGCCCTGTCCCTCTGCAACTATTACTCCTTTACATCCGGTAGAGCATCCAGCCAGGGAGTCAGACTCGGTGGGATCTTTAGATGAACGGGATCCATCTGGGTTCCAGTATACCTTGGTTCAGCCCTTCATTCAGGCGGTCAAAGAAGCTATTGCCTGGGAGGAGGTAGAAGATCACACTCCTCAAAAATCCAAATCCTATTTTCCATTCCTTAAAAGGAAACAGATCTATTTCCCTTTAATGGGAGAAATTAAGGAGGGACGTCCCAAAGGAGGACATAATCAAAGCCCTGGAAGAGCTCAAGATTTTGGCAGATTTTGTGGGAGAAGCAGCAATTGATACCATCCGCTGCTCAGCCAGAGCTATGCTCCATTCTGTGATGGCAAAAAGAGCTTTATGGCTTAAACCATGGATAGCCGATCCTGCATCCAAACAGAACTGGTGCAAGATTCCATTTGATGGGAAGAATTTGTTTGGGGAACAACTAAATACAGCCATCTCGAGAGTGTCGGGCGGAAAATCGGGCATGCTTCCACAAGACGGAAGGGCTCGCAAGTCAAGGCCATTTACAGCAAGATTCCATCCATCTAATGTGCGGGATTACAGACAGCCAAAACAGGCCAGAGAGGGCAGGAGACCCTGGAGAGGCACTCAAGCTTCCTTCCTAAATTCCAGAAAAAATAAAGTCCTTACCGCTCCCCAAGAGGCGCCAACACCTTTTTGACGCCAACTTAGCCTTGTCCCTCCCAGTGGGGGCCAGGCTAAAACAATTTTTCTAATCTGGGCAAGCCACTGCCAGGATCCTTGGGTTCTATCGACTATTCGTTGGGGCCATTTTTGGAGTTTTTTGGGTCATCCTCCTCAAGATTCGTTCCAACAGACAACGTGGCCGACCTCCCATCAAAAGGCACAAGCACTGTCTCGTTTCCTGTCATCTCTCCAGCTTCAGAAAGCGGCAGTTCCTGTTCCCTCGGAAGAGCGCTTCAAGGGATTATATTCTACCCTTTTTCTGGTCCCAAAGAAAACAGGAGGTTGGAGACCTGTTATAGACCTAAAGAAGCTAAATCGACACATTATTCTCGAAAAGTTCAAAATGGAGTCCCTGCAAACGATTATCCATGCCATCCAGCCAGGGGACTGGATGATCTCTATAGATCTACAGGATGCGTATTTGCATGTCTCTATTCTCCCCTCTTTCCAAAATACCTGAGAGTCGCAGTGGGACAATTGCATCTCCAATTCCAAGCCCTTCCCTTCGGCTTGTCCACCTCTCCACGAGTTTTCACAAAGATACTGATCTCATCCCTGGCTCCACTTCGAGAGAGGTCTAAGAGTCTACCACCATTTAGACGATATCTTGCTTCTGGCCTCCAACCCAAACCAGCTCATAGTCCACAAGGAAATGTTAATGCAGGAATTAACGGAAATGGGATGGTTGATAAACCTACAGAAGAGCCAGTTAATACCTACTCAAGAGATGATTTATCTGGGCGCCTTATTCAACAGGAAACAAAGTTCAGTTTCGTTGCCTCCTCAGAAGAGGGAAGCCATTATTCAGAAAATGATCCAAGTTCGGCGATGTTCTTTCCTGACAGCATCTCAATGCATGAGTCTAATAGGCACTATGTCGGCCTGCATCCCTTTAGTCCCCTGGTCTCACTGGCATCTGAGGCATTTCCAAGTAGCCTTTCTGGCACAGTGGAAGAGACTACATCTTTCCCAAAAGATCAGTCTGTCAGCGTCAACAATCAGAAGCCTACACTGGTGGACAGATGCAACAATTCTTTCCAAATCGCATCACCTCGGCTCTTCCTCATGGATCACAATTATGTCCGATGCCAGCGGACAGGGCTGGGGAGCCCATTGCGGGGAGACAAGGGTACAGGGAAGGTGGCCTTTCCCTACCAACTGGGTTGTGTCGAATATCCTAGAAATCAGACCGGCTTTTCAAGCATTGTTAGCCTGGACTTCCATCATCAAGGGTCAGAGAGTGTTACTGCGTCTGGACAACAGAGCAGCAGTGTCTTATCTTCTGAGACAAGCGGGCACACACAGCAGATCCCTTCTCAGGGAAGTGGAGCCAATACTCTTATGGGCAGAGAAGAATCTCCTCGGCCTGAAAGCTGTGTATCTTCCAGGCACTTTGAATATGGAAGCAGATATGCTGTCCAGGAACTTCACGGACAGCAACGAGTGGTCTCTACACCCCCACATCTTCCAGTAGATAGTCAATCTCTGGGACTATCCTCAGGTAGATTTGTTTGCCTCTCCGAGCAACAACAAGTTGACCCGTTTCTTCTCCCGCTTTCCTCACCCATCGGCCGAAGCAGTGGATGCTCTGGTATGCCCATGGGTCTTCAAGACGGCTTATGCCTTTCCACCTCGCCCACTGATTGCGAGTTTTCTCTCAAGACTTCTGAAGGAAGAAGTCCAAGTCTTGGCAATACTACCCTATTGGCCGAAGAGACCATGGTTCCCTCTAGCCATGTATCTCAGCCTGGAACCGCCGACAAGGATCCCCTCCTTTCCTCACCTGTTATCCCAAGGCAGGATCTTTCACCCGAATCCCCACAAGCTGGACCTTCGGGTTTGGAAGCTGAAAGGCAGAGGTTTAAAAACCTAGGATGCTCCGCAGAGGTCATCTCTACCCTTCTAGGAGCAAGAAAGCCTTCAACAAACACAGTATACAATAAAATCTGGAACAAGCTTCAAACCTTTGCTTCTGGAAAAGGATTCAACCCCATCTCTCCTTCTACGATTGACGTCCTCAGTTTTTTACAGACGGGTCTAGATTTGGGTCTTAGTCTGAGCTCCCTAAAGGTTCAGGTAGCAGCAATATCGGCCGCATCCAATAGAAGGTGGGCAGAAGACCCCTTAGTAATGATCTTTTTGAGAGGAGTATTAAGAATTCGCCCTCCGGCCAGGCGCTCCTTTCCAAAATGGGATCTTTCATTCGTTTTAGAGGTCCTCTCAGATCAGCCGTTTGCCCCAGTAGAGCAAATTTCACTTTGGAATCTTACATTAAAAACGGTCTTCCTCTTAGCCATAACATCTGGAAAGAGAATTTCGGAACTCCACTCACTAGGAATTGGTGAGAAACACATTTCCTTTTTCCCGGATAGGGTGGAACTCTGTCCGATTCATGGCTTTGTCCCCAAAGTGGCGTCATCAGCTTTCCTAAGAGAACCCTGGGCATTGCCAGTTTTTACTGACATGGATTCCGATACTTGCCACGAATTAGACATCGCCAGAGTGCTGAAAGCCTACTTGGCTGCCACCGAATCTTTTAGGATATCGGAAAGACTATTCTTCATCCCTCACGGGAAAAATAGAGGGAAAGATGCCACTAGCAGAACTCTAGCCTCCTGGATAGTGAAGCTAATCAAAAAAACGTACATATCCAAGAAGTTGGTGCCTCCAACACAGGTGAAAGCTCATTCCACGAGGGCTGTAGCAGCATCTTGGGCAGCTAGGGCCAACGTCTCTTTGGAGACGGTATGCAGGACCGCATCCTGGTCTTCTTGCCATACTTTCATCAGGCATTACAGAATTGATCCAGGATCCCTTTCAACTGTAAACTTTGGAAGGAAGGCACTAAGCTTAGCCATGTCCTCTGTCTGAATAAAATGTATTTTTTGTGTGTGCATTATCCCACCCATGTCAGCTATTTATTTATCATTGGTATGCTGCCATGGAGGCACCAGGAAAGCGGGAAATTGTATCATACTTACCGTAATTTCCCTTTCCTGGTGCCAATCCATGGCAGCATACGCTCCCACCCTCGGTATTCTAAATTACAGGAGAATGCTGGGGGAAGGGACCTTCTTGTCTTTTATGCTATGCACTAGTCCTGAGGGAGGAGTCGAGGCGGAGCTCTATCATTGGTATGCTGCCATGGATTGGCACCAGGAAAGGGAAATTACGGTAAGTATGATACAATTTCCCGCTTTTCTCCTTCACATTTTGGGCTTTAAAGTGTTGTTGTATCTGTTTTGGGGACTTTTGATCCCGTTTTGACACATTTTTCTGCCTCCCTCAGCCTTTGGCCAAAGATGTGAACATTTTAAGGGCAAAACCCCCAAAATATGCAAAAATTTAATTTTGGGACCATTTTACCTGTGTTAGCTTCCTTTTACCAAGAAATGACCAGAGAGATGAAAAATGACTGGATTTCAGTCTTAGGCTCAGTTCACACTTGTGCGATGCGGGGACGCTGCGAATATGCAGCGTGTTACCGCATCGCATCCACACATCTAGCAGTTCCCACTGCCATATGCCATACGCAGGGGGTGTCAATTAAAAGTTAACGACACCCCCAGTTTGATTGCATATCGCAATGCGATCTGCAAGAACGCACAGAATCGGATCGCACAAGTGTAAACCACTGTGCGATTTGATTTTGATGCGGCTCAAAAAATGCCTCCTGTGCGTCTTTGGTGCGGATGCAGTGCAAATTCAGCCATACAAAGTGTATGGCTGAAATTCGCACCGCACATGAGATCGCATGTTTTGAAGGAGCAGTGCGCTCCGAATTAAATGCGATCTCCGCAGCCGCACAAGTGTGAACGGGCACTTAAAAAGCTTTGAAATTACCTGGGAAACTGGCATTGTCTGAAACCGGAAGTGACAAACCGGAAGTGACCTCCTTAAAACCGGAAGTGGCATTAAAACACTTTTCTCCTTCACATTTTGGGCTTTAAAGTGTTGTATCCGTTTTGGGGACTTTTGATCCCGTTTTGACACATTTTTCTGCCTCCCTCAGCCTTTGGCCAAAGATGTGAACATTTTAAGGGCAAAACCCCCAAAATATGCAAAAATTTAATTTTGGGACCATTTTACCTGTGTTTGCTTCCTTTTACCAAGAAATGACCAGAGAGATGAAAAATGACTGGATTTCAGTCTTAGGCTCGGTTCACACTTGTGCGATGCGGGGACGCTGCGAATATGCAGCGTGTTACCGCATCGCATCCACACATCTAGCAGTTCCCACTGCCATATGCCATACGCAGGGGGTGTCAATTAAAAGTTAACGACACCCCCAGTTTGATTGCATATCGCAATGCGATCTGCAAGAACGCACAGAATCGGATTGCACAAGTGTGAACCACTGTGCGATTTGATTTTGATGCGGCTCAAAAAATGCCTCCTGTGCGTTTTTGGTGCGGATGCAGTGCAAATTCAGCCATACAAAGTGTATGGCTGAAATTCGCACCGCACATGAGATCGCATGTCTTGAAGGAGCAGTGCGCTCCGAATTAAATGCGATCTCCGCAGCCGCACAAGTGTGAACGGGCACTTAAAAAGCTTTGAAATTACCTGGGAAACTGGCATTGTCTGAAACCGGAAGTGACAAACCGGAAGTGACCTCCTTAAAACCGGAAGTGGCATTAAAACACTTTTCTCCTTCACATTTTGGGCTTTAAAGTGTTGTTGTATCCGTTTTGGGGACTTTTGATCCCGTTTTGACACATTTTTCTGCCTCCCTCAGCCTTTGGCCAAAGATGTGAACATTTTAAGGGCAAAACCCCCAAAATATGCAAAAATTTAATTTTGGGACCATTTTACCTGTGTTTGCTTCCTTTTACCAAGAAATGACCAGAGAGATGAAAAATGACTGGATTTCAGTCTTGGGCTCGGTTTACACTTGTGCGATGCGGGGACGCTGCGAATATGCAGCGTGTTACCGCATCGCATCCACACATCTAGCAGTTCCCACTGCCATATGCCATACGCAGGGGGTGTCAATTAAAAGTTAACGACACCCCCAGTTTGATTGCATATCGCAATGCGATCTGCAAGAACGCACAGAATTGGATCGCACAAGTGTGAACCACTGTGCGATTTGATTTTTATGCGGCTCAAAAAATGCCTCCTGTGCGTCTTTGGTGCGGATGCAGTGCAAATTCAGCCATACAAAGTGTATGGCTGAAATTCGCACCGCACATGAGATCGCATGTTTTGAAGGAGCAGTGCGCTCCGAATTAAATGCGATCTCCGCAGCCGCACAAGTGTGAACGGGCACTTAAAAAGCTTTGAAATTACCTGGGAAACTGGCATTGTCTGAAACCGGAAGTGACAAACCGGAAGTGACCTCCTTAAAACCGGAAGTGGCATTAAAACACTTTTCTCCTTCACATTTTGGGCTTTAAAGTGTTGTTGTATCCGTTTTGGGGACTTTTGATCCCGTTTTGACACATTTTTCTGCCTCCCTCAGCCTTTGGCCAAAGATGTGAACATTTTAAGGGCAAAACCCCCAAAATATGCAAAAATTTAATTTTGGGACCATTTTACCTGTGTTTGCTTCCTTTTACCAAGAAATGACCAGAGAGATGAAAAATGACTGGATTTCAGTCTTAGGCTCGGTTCACACTTGTGCGATGCGGGGACGCTGCGAATATGCAGCGTGTTACCGCATCGCATCCACACATCTAGCAGTTCCCACTGCCATATGCCATACGCAGGGGGTGTCAATTAAAAGTTAACGACACCGCCAGTTTGATTGCATATCGCAATGCGATCTGCAAGAACGCACAGAATCGGATTGCACAAGTGTGAACCACTGTGCGATTTGATTTTGATGCGGCTCAAAAAATGCCTCCTGTGCGTCTTTGGTGCGGATGCAGTGCAAATTCAGCCATACAAAGTGTATGGCTGAAATTCGCACCGCACATGAGATCGCATGTCTTGAAGGAGCAGTGCGCTCCGAATTAAATGCGATCTCCGCAGCCGCACAAGTGTGAACGGGCACTTAAAAAGCTTTGAAATTACCTGGGAAACTGGCATTGTCTGAAACCGGAAGTGACAAACCGGAAGTGACCTCCTTAAAACCGGAAGTGGCATTAAAACACTTTTCTCCTTCACATTTTGGGCTTTAAAGTGTTGTTGTATCCGTTTTGGGGACTTTTGATCCCGTTTTGACACATTTTTCTGCCTCCCTAAGCCTTTGGCCAAAGATGTGAACATTTTAAGGGCAAAACCCCCAAAATATGCAAAAATTTAATTTTGGGACCATTTTACCTGTGTTTGCTTCCTTTTACCAAGAAATGACCAGAGAGATGAAAAATGACTGGATTTCAGTCTTAGGCTCGGTTTACACTTGTGCGATGCGGGGACGCTGCGAATATGCAGCGTGTTACCGCATCGCATCCACACATCTAGCAGTTCCCACTGCCATATGCCATACGCAGGGGGTGTCAATTAAAAGTTAACGACACCCCCAGTTTGATTGCATATCGCAATGCGATCTGCAAGAACGCACAGAATCGGATCGCACAAGTGTGAACCACTGTGCGATTTGATTTTGATGCGGCTCAAAAAATGCCTCCTGTGCGTCTTTGGTGCGGATGCAGTGCGAATTCAGCCATACAAAGTGTATGGCTGAAATTCGCACCGCACATGAGATCTCATGTCATGAAGGAGCAGTGCGCTCTGAATTAAATGCGATCTCCTCAGCCGCACAAGTGTGAACGGGCACTTAAAAAGCTTTGAAATTACCTGGGAAACTGGCATTGTCTGAAACCGGAAGTGACAAACCGGAAGTGACCTCCTTAAAACCGGAAGTGGCATTAAAACACTTTTCTCCTTCACATTTTGGGCTTTAAAGTGTTGTTGTATCCGTTTTGGGGACTTTTGATCCAGTTTTGACACATTTTCTGCCTCCCTCAGCCTTTAGCCAAAGATGTGAACATTTTAAGGGCAAAACCCCCAAAATATGCAAAAATTTAATTTTGGGACCATTTTACCTGTGTTTGCTTCCTTTTACCAAGAAATGACCAGAGAGATGAAAAATGACTGGATTTCAGTCTTAGGCTCGGTTTACACTTGTGCGATGCGGGGACGCTGCGAATATGCAGCGTGTTACCGCATCGCATCCACACATCTAGCAGTTCCCACTGCCATATGCCATACGCAGGGGGTGTCAATTAAAAGTTAACGACACCCCCAGTTTGATTGCATATCGCAATGCGATCTGCAAGAACGCACAGAATCGGATCGCACAAGTGTAAACCACTGTGCGATTTGATTTTGATGCGGCTCAAAAAATGCCTCCTGTGCGTCTTTGGTGCGGATGCAGTGCAAATTCAGCCATACAAAGTGTATGGCTGAAATTCGCACCGCACATGAGATCGCATGTTTTGAAGGAGCAGTGCGCTCCGAATTAAATGCGATCTCCGCAGCCGCACAAGTGTGAACGGGCACTTAAAAAGCTTTGAAATTACCTGGGAAACTGGCATTGTCTGAAACCGGAAGTGACAAACCGGAAGTGACCTCCTTAAAACCGGAAGTGGCATTAAAACACTTTTCTCCTTCACATTTTGGGCTTTAAAGTGTTGTTGTATCCGTTTTGGGGACTTTTGATCCCGTTTTGACACATTTTTCTGCCTCCCTCAGCCTTTGGCCAAAGATGTGAACATTTTAAGGGCAAAACCCCCAAAATATGCAAAAATTTAATTTTGGGACCATTTTACCTGTGTTTGCTTCCTTTTACCAAGAAATGACCAGAGAGATGAAAAATGACTGGATTTCAGTCTTAGGCTCGGTTCACACTTGTGCGATGCGGGGACGCTGCGAATATGCAGCGTGTTACCGCATCGCATCCACACATCTAGCAGTTCCCACTGCCATATGCCATACGCAGGGGGTGTCAATTAAAAGTTAACGACACCGCCAGTTTGATTGCATATCGCAATGCGATCTGCAAGAACGCACAGAATCGGATTGCACAAGTGTGAACCACTGTGCGATTTGATTTTGATGCGGCTCAAAAAATGCCTCCTGTGCGTCTTTGGTGCGGATGCAGTGCAAATTCAGCCATACAAAGTGTATGGCTGAAATTCGCACCGCACATGAGATCGCATGTCTTGAAGGAGCAGTGCGCTCCGAATTAAATGCGATCTCCGCAGCCGCACAAGTGTGAACGGGCACTTAAAAAGCTTTGAAATTACCTGGGAAACTGGCATTGTCTGAAACCGGAAGTGACAAACCGGAAGTGACCTCCTTAAAACCGGAAGTGGCATTAAAACACTTTTCTCCTTCACATTTTGGGCTTTAAAGTGTTGTTGTATCCGTTTTGGGGACTTTTGATCCCGTTTTGACACATTTTTCTGCCTCCCTCAGCCTTTGGCCAAAGATGTGAACATTTTAAGGGCAAAACCCCCAAAATATGCAAAAATTTAATTTTGGGACCATTTTACCTGTGTTTGCTTCCTTTTACCAAGAAATGACCAGAGAGATGAAAAATGACTGGATTTCAGTCTTAGGCTCGGTTCACACTTGTGCGATGCGGGGACGCTGCGAATATGCAGCGTGTTACCGCATCGCATCCACACATCTAGCAGTTCCCACTGCCATATGCCATACGCAGGGGGTGTCAATTAAAAGTTAACGACACCCCCAGTTTGATTGCATATCGCAATGCGATCTGCAAGAACGCACAGAATCGGATTGCACAAGTGTGAACCACTGTGCGATTTGATTTTGATGCGGCTCAAAAAATGCCTCCTGTGCGTTTTTGGTGCGGATGCAGTGCAAATTCAGCCATACAAAGTGTATGGCTGAAATTCGCACCGCACATGAGATCGCATGTCTTGAAGGAGCAGTGCGCTCCGAATTAAATGCGATCTCCGCAGCCGCACAAGTGTGAACGGGCACTTAAAAAGCTTTGAAATTACCTGGGAAACTGGCATTGTCTGAAACCGGAAGTGACAAACCGGAAGTGACCTCCTTAAAACCGGAAGTGGCATTAAAACACTTTTCTCCTTCACATTTTGGGCTTTAAAGTGTTGTTGTATCCGTTTTGGGGACTTTTGATCCCGTTTTGACACATTTTTCTGCCTCCCTAAGCCTTTGGCCAAAGATGTGAACATTTTAAGGGCAAAACCCCCAAAATATGCAAAAATTTAATTTTGGGACCATTTTACCTGTGTTTGCTTCCTTTTACCAAGAAATGACCAGAGAGATGAAAAATGACTGGATTTCAGTCTTAGGCTCGGTTTACACTTGTGCGATGCGGGGACGCTGCGAATATGCAGCGTGTTACCGCATCGCATCCACACATCTAGCAGTTCCCACTGCCATATGCCATACGCAGGGGGTGTCAATTAAAAGTTAACGACACCCCCAGTTTGATTGCATATCGCAATGCGATCTGCAAGAACGCACAGAATCGGATCGCACAAGTGTGAACCACTGTGCGATTTGATTTTGATGCGGCTCAAAAAATGCCTCCTGTGCGTCTTTGGTGCGGATGCAGTGCGAATTCAGCCATACAAAGTGTATGGCTGAAATTCGCACCGCACATGAGATCTCATGTCATGAAGGAGCAGTGCGCTCTGAATTAAATGCGATCTCCTCAGCCGCACAAGTGTGAACGGGCACTTAAAAAGCTTTGAAATTACCTGGGAAACTGGCATTGTCTGAAACCGGAAGTGACAAACCGGAAGTGACCTCCTTAAAACCGGAAGTGGCATTAAAACACTTTTCTCCTTCACATTTTGGGCTTTAAAGTGTTGTTGTATCCGTTTTGGGGACTTTTGATCCAGTTTTGACACATTTTCTGCCTCCCTCAGCCTTTAGCCAAAGATGTGAACATTTTAAGGGCAAAACCCCCAAAATATGCAAAAATTTAATTTTGGGACCATTTTACCTGTGTTTGCTTCCTTTTACCAAGAAATGACCAGAGAGATGAAAAATGACTGGATTTCAGTCTTAGGCTCGGTTTACACTTGTGCGATGCGGGGACGCTGCGAATATGCAGCGTGTTACCGCATCGCATCCACACATCTAGCAGTTCCCACTGCCATATGCCATACGCAGGGGGTGTCAATTAAAAGTTAACGACACCCCCAGTTTGATTGCATATCGCAATGCGATCTGCAAGAACGCACAGAATCGGATCGCACAAGTGTAAACCACTGTGCGATTTGATTTTGATGCGGCTCAAAAAATGCCTCCTGTGCGTCTTTGGTGCGGATGCAGTGCAAATTCAGCCATACAAAGTGTATGGCTGAAATTCGCACCGCACATGAGATCGCATGTTTTGAAGGAGCAGTGCGCTCCGAATTAAATGCGATCTCCGCAGCCGCACAAGTGTGAACGGGCACTTAAAAAGCTTTGAAATTACCTGGGAAACTGGCATTGTCTGAAACCGGAAGTGACAAACCGGAAGTGACCTCCTTAAAACCGGAAGTGGCATTAAAACACTTTTCTCCTTCACATTTTGGGCTTTAAAGTGTTGTTGTATCCGTTTTGGGGACTTTTGATCCCGTTTTGACACATTTTTCTGCCTCCCTCAGCCTTTGGCCAAAGATGTGAACATTTTAAGGGCAAAACCCCCAAAATATGCAAAAATTTAATTTTGGGACCATTTTACCTGTGTTTGCTTCCTTTTACCAAGAAATGACCAGAGAGATGAAAAATGACTGGATTTCAGTCTTAGGCTCAGTTCACACTTGTGCGATGCGGGGACGCTGCGAATATGCAGCGTGTTACCGCATCGCATCCACACATCTAGCAGTTCCCACTGCCATATGCCATACGCAGGGGGTGTCAATTAAAAGTTAACGACACCCCCAGTTTGATTGCATATCGCAGTGCGATCTGCAAGTACGCACAGAATCGGATCGCACAAGTGTGAACCACTGTGCGATTTGATTTTGATGCGGCTCAAAAAATGCCTCCTGTGCGTCTTTGGTGTGGATGCAGTGCGAATTCAGCCATACAAAGTGTATGGCTGAAATTCGCACCGCACATGAGATCTCATGTCATGAAGGAGCAGTGCGCTCTGAATTAAATGCGATCTCCTCAGCCGCACAAGTGTGAACGGGCACTTAAAAAGCTTTGAAATTACCTGGGAAACTGGCATTGTCTGAAACCGGAAGTGACAAACCGGAAGTGACCTCCTTAAAACCGGAAGTGGCATTAAAACACTTTTCTCCTTCACATTTTGGGCTTTAAAGTGTTGTTGTATCCGTTTTGGGGACTTTTGATCCAGTTTTGACACATTTTCTGCCTCCCTCAGCCTTTAGCCAAAGATGTGAACATTTTAAGGGCAAAACCCCCAAAATATGCAAAAATTTAATTTTGGGACCATTTTACCTGTGTTTGCTTCCTTTTACCAAGAAATGACCAGAGAGATGAAAAATGACTGGATTTCAGTCTTAGGCTCGGTTTACACTTGTGCGATGCGGGGACGCTGCGAATATGCAGCGTGTTACCGCATCGCATCCACACATCTAGCAGTTCCCACTGCCATATGCCATACGCAGGGGGTGTCAATTAAAAGTTAACGACACCCCCAGTTTGATTGCATATCGCAATGCGATCTGCAAGAACGCACAGAATCGGATCGCACAAGTGTAAACCACTGTGCGATTTGATTTTGATGCGGCTCAAAAAATGCCTCCTGTGCGTCTTTGGTGCGGATGCAGTGCAAATTCAGCCATACAAAGTGTATGGCTGAAATTCGCACCGCACATGAGATCGCATGTTTTGAAGGAGCAGTGCGCTCCGAATTAAATGCGATCTCCGCAGCCGCACAAGTGTGAACGGGCACTTAAAAAGCTTTGAAATTACCTGGGAAACTGGCATTGTCTGAAACCGGAAGTGACAAACCGGAAGTGACCTCCTTAAAACCGGAAGTGGCATTAAAACACTTTTCTCCTTCACATTTTGGGCTTTAAAGTGTTGTATCCGTTTTGGGGACTTTTGATCCCGTTTTGACACATTTTTCTGCCTCCCTCAGCCTTTGGCCAAAGATGTGAACATTTTAAGGGCAAAACCCCCAAAATATGCAAAAATTTAATTTTGGGACCATTTTACCTGTGTTTGCTTCCTTTTACCAAGAAATGACCAGAGAGATGAAAAATGACTGGATTTCAGTCTTAGGCTCGGTTCACACTTGTGCGATGCGGGGACGCTGCGAATATGCAGCGTGTTACCGCATCGCATCCACACATCTAGCAGTTCCCACTGCCATATGCCATACGCAGGGGGTGTCAATTAAAAGTTAACGACACCCCCAGTTTGATTGCATATCGCAATGCGATCTGCAAGAACGCACAGAATCGGATTGCACAAGTGTGAACCACTGTGCGATTTGATTTTGATGCGGCTCAAAAAATGCCTCCTGTGCGTCTTTGGTGCGGATGCAGTGCAAATTCAGCCATACAAAGTGTATGGCTGAAATTCGCACCGCACATGAGATCGCATGTCTTGAAGGAGCAGTGCGCTCCGAATTAAATGCGATCTCCGCAGCCGCACAAGTGTGAACGGGCACTTAAAAAGCTTTGAAATTACCTGGGAAACTGGCATTGTCTGAAACCGGAAGTGACAAACCGGAAGTGACCTCCTTAAAACCGGAAGTGGCATTAAAACACTTTTCTCCTTCACATTTTGGGCTTTAAAGTGTTGTTGTATCCGTTTTGGGGACTTTTGATCCCGTTTTGACACATTTTTCTGCCTCCCTCAGCCTTTGGCCAAAGATGTGAACATTTTAAGGGCAAAACCCCCAAAATATGCAAAAATTTAATTTTGGGACCATTTTACCTGTGTTTGCTTCCTTTTACCAAGAAATGACCAGAGAGATGAAAAATGACTGGATTTCAGTCTTAGGCTCAGTTCACACTTGTGCGATGCGGGGACGCTGCGAATATGCAGCGTGTTACCGCATCGCATCCACACATCTAGCAGTTCCCACTGCCATATGCCATACGCAGGGGATGTCAATTAAAAGTTAACGACACCCCCAGTTTGATTGCATATCGCAATGCGATCTGCAAGAACGCACAGAATCGGATCGCACAAGTGTGAACCACTGTGCGATTTGATTTTGATGCGGCTCAAAAAATGCCTCCTGTGCGTCTTTGGTGCGGATGCAGTGCAAATTCAGCCATACAAAGTGTATGGCTGAAATTCGCACCGCACATGAGATCGCATGTCTTGAAGGAGCAGTGCGCTCCGAATTAAATGCGATCTCCGCAGCCGTACAAGTGTGAACGGGCACTTAAAAAGCTTTGAAATTACCTGGGAAACTGGCATTGTCTGAAACCGGAAGTGACAAACCGGAAGTGACCTCCTTAAAACCGGAAGTGGCATTAAAACACTTTTCTCCTTCACATTTTGGGCTTTAAAGTGTTGTTGTATCTGTTTTGGGGACTTTTGATCCCGTTTTGACACATTTTTCTGCCTCCCTCAGCCTTTGGCCAAAGATGTGAACATTTTAAGGGCAAAACCCCCAAAATATGCAAAAATTTAATTTTGGGACCATTTTACCTGTGTTTGCTTCCTTTTACCAAGAAATGACCAGAGAGATGAAAAATGACTGGATTTCAGTCTTAGGCTCGGTTCACACTTGTGCGATGCGGGGACGCTGCGAATATGCAGCGTGTTACCGCATCGCATCCACACATCTAGCAGTTCCCACTGCCATATGCCATACGCAGGGGGTGTCAATTAAAAGGTAAGGACACCCCCAGTTTGATTGCATATCGCAATGCGATCGGCAAGAACGCACAGAATCGGATCGCACAAGTGTAAACCACTGTGCGATTTGATTTTGATGCAGCTCAAAAAATGCCTCCTGTGCGTCTTTGGTGCGGATGCAGTGCAAATTCAGCCATACAAAGTGTATGTCTGAAATTCGCACCGCACATGAGATCGCATGTCTTGAAGGAGCAGTGCGCTCCGAATTAAATGCGATCTCCGCAGCCGCACAAGTGTGAACGGGCACTTAAAAAGCTTTGAAATTACCTGGGAAACTGGCATTGTCTGAAACCGGAAGTGACAAACCGGAAGTGACCTCCTTAAAACCGGAAGTGGCATTAAAACACTTTTCTCCTTCACATTTTGGGCTTTAAAGTGTTGTTGTATCTGTTTTGGGGACTTTTGATCCCGTTTTGACACATTTTTCTGCCTCCCTCAGCCTTTGGCCAAAGATGTGAACATTTTAAGGGCAAAACCCCCAAAATATGCAAAAATTTAATTTTGGGACCATTTTACCTGTGTTAGCTTCCTTTTACCAAGAAATGACCAGAGAGATGAAAAATGACTGGATTTCAGTCTTAGGCTCAGTTCACACTTGTGCGATGCGGGGACGCTGCGAATATGCAGCGTGTTACCGCATCGCATCCACACATCTAGCAGTTCCCACTGCCATATGCCATACGCAGGGGGTGTCAATTAAAAGTTAACGACACCCCCAGTTTGATTGCATATCGCAGTGCGATCTGCAAGTACGCACAGAATCGGATCGCACAAGTGTGAACCACTGTGCGATTTGATTTTGATGCGGCTCAAAAAATGCCTCCTGTGCGTCTTTGGTGTGGATGCAGTGCGAATTCAGCCATACAAAGTGTATGGCTGAAATTCGCACCGCACATGAGATCTCATGTCATGAAGGAGCAGTGCGCTCTGAATTAAATGCGATCTCCTCAGCCGCACAAGTGTGAACGGGCACTTAAAAAGCTTTGAAATTACCTGGGAAACTGGCATTGTCTGAAACCGGAAGTGACAAACCGGAAGTGACCTCCTTAAAACCGGAAGTGGCATTAAAACACTTTTCTCCTTCACATTTTGGGCTTTAAAGTGTTGTTGTATCCGTTTTGGGGACTTTTGATCCAGTTTTGACACATTTTCTGCCTCCCTCAGCCTTTAGCCAAAGATGTGAACATTTTAAGGGCAAAACCCCCAAAATATGCAAAAATTTAATTTTGGGACCATTTTACCTGTGTTTGCTTCCTTTTACCAAGAAATGACCAGAGAGATGAAAAATGACTGGATTTCAGTCTTAGGCTCGGTTTACACTTGTGCGATGCGGGGACGCTGCGAATATGCAGCGTGTTACCGCATCGCATCCACACATCTAGCAGTTCCCACTGCCATATGCCATACGCAGGGGGTGTCAATTAAAAGTTAACGACACCCCCAGTTTGATTGCATATCGCAATGCGATCTGCAAGAACGCACAGAATCGGATCGCACAAGTGTAAACCACTGTGCGATTTGATTTTGATGCGGCTCAAAAAATGCCTCCTGTGCGTCTTTGGTGCGGATGCAGTGCAAATTCAGCCATACAAAGTGTATGGCTGAAATTCGCACCGCACATGAGATCGCATGTTTTGAAGGAGCAGTGCGCTCCGAATTAAATGCGATCTCCGCAGCCGCACAAGTGTGAACGGGCACTTAAAAAGCTTTGAAATTACCTGGGAAACTGGCATTGTCTGAAACCGGAAGTGACAAACCGGAAGTGACCTCCTTAAAACCGGAAGTGGCATTAAAACACTTTTCTCCTTCACATTTTGGGCTTTAAAGTGTTGTATCCGTTTTGGGGACTTTTGATCCCGTTTTGACACATTTTTCTGCCTCCCTCAGCCTTTGGCCAAAGATGTGAACATTTTAAGGGCAAAACCCCCAAAATATGCAAAAATTTAATTTTGGGACCATTTTACCTGTGTTTGCTTCCTTTTACCAAGAAATGACCAGAGAGATGAAAAATGACTGGATTTCAGTCTTAGGCTCGGTTCACACTTGTGCGATGCGGGGACGCTGCGAATATGCAGCGTGTTACCGCATCGCATCCACACATCTAGCAGTTCCCACTGCCATATGCCATACGCAGGGGGTGTCAATTAAAAGTTAACGACACCCCCAGTTTGATTGCATATCGCAATGCGATCTGCAAGAACGCACAGAATCGGATTGCACAAGTGTGAACCACTGTGCGATTTGATTTTGATGCGGCTCAAAAAATGCCTCCTGTGCGTCTTTGGTGCGGATGCAGTGCAAATTCAGCCATACAAAGTGTATGGCTGAAATTCGCACCGCACATGAGATCGCATGTCTTGAAGGAGCAGTGCGCTCCGAATTAAATGCGATCTCCGCAGCCGCACAAGTGTGAACGGGCACTTAAAAAGCTTTGAAATTACCTGGGAAACTGGCATTGTCTGAAACCGGAAGTGACAAACCGGAAGTGACCTCCTTAAAACCGGAAGTGGCATTAAAACACTTTTCTCCTTCACATTTTGGGCTTTAAAGTGTTGTTGTATCCGTTTTGGGGACTTTTGATCCCGTTTTGACACATTTTTCTGCCTCCCTCAGCCTTTGGCCAAAGATGTGAACATTTTAAGGGCAAAACCCCCAAAATATGCAAAAATTTAATTTTGGGACCATTTTACCTGTGTTTGCTTCCTTTTACCAAGAAATGACCAGAGAGATGAAAAATGACTGGATTTCAGTCTTAGGCTCAGTTCACACTTGTGCGATGCGGGGACGCTGCGAATATGCAGCGTGTTACCGCATCGCATCCACACATCTAGCAGTTCCCACTGCCATATGCCATACGCAGGGGATGTCAATTAAAAGTTAACGACACCCCCAGTTTGATTGCATATCGCAGTGCGATCTGCAAGTACGCACAGAATCGGATCGCACAAGTGTGAACCACTGTGCGATTTGATTTTGATGCGGCTCAAAAAATGCCTCCTGTGCGTCTTTGGTGCGGATGCAGTGCGAATTCAGCCATACAAAGTGTATGGCTGAAATTCGCACCGCACATGAGATCTCATGTCATGAAGGAGCAGTGCGCTCTGAATTAAATGCGATCTCCTCAGCCGCACAAGTGTGAACGGGCACTTAAAAAGCTTTGAAATTACCTGGGAAACTGGCATTGTCTGAAACCGGAAGTGACAAACCGGAAGTGACCTCCTTAAAACCGGAAGTGGCATTAAAACACTTTTCTCCTTCACATTTTGGGCTTTAAAGTGTTGTTGTATCCGTTTTGGGGACTTTTGATCCAGTTTTGACACATTTTCTGCCTCCCTCAGCCTTTGGCCAAAGATGTGAACATTTTAAGGGCAAAACCCCCAAAATATGCAAAAATTTAATTTTGGGACCATTTTACCTGTGTTTGCTTCCTTTTACCAAGAAATGACCAGAGAGATGAAAAATGACTGGATTTCAGTCTTAGGCTCGGTTTACACTTGTGCGATGCGGGGACGCTGCGAATATGCAGCGTGTTACCGCATCGCATCCACACATCTAGCAGTTCCCACTGCCATATGCCATACGCAGGGGGTGTCAATTAAAAGTTAACGACACCCCCAGTTTGATTGCATATCGCAATGCGATCTGCAAGAACGCACAGAATCGGATCGCACAAGTGTGAACCACTGTGCGATTTGATTTTGATGCGGCTCAAAAAATGCCTCCTGTGCGTCTTTGGTGCGGATGCAGTGCAAATTCAGCCATACAAAGTGTATGGCTGAAATTCGCACCGCACATGAGATCGCATGTCTTGAAGGAGCAGTGCGCTCCGAATTAAATGCGATCTCCGCAGCCGTACAAGTGTGAACGGGCACTTAAAAAGCTTTGAAATTACCTGGGAAACTGGCATTGTCTGAAACCGGAAGTGACAAACCGGAAGTGACCTCCTTAAAACCGGAAGTGGCATTAAAACACTTTTCTCCTTCACATTTTGGGCTTTAAAGTGTTGTTGTATCTGTTTTGGGGACTTTTGATCCCGTTTTGACACATTTTTCTGCCTCCCTCAGCCTTTGGCCAAAGATGTGAACATTTTAAGGGCAAAACCCCCAAAATATGCAAAAATTTAATTTTGGGACCATTTTACCTGTGTTTGCTTCCTTTTACCAAGAAATGACCAGAGAGATGAAAAATGACTGGATTTCAGTCTTAGGCTCGGTTCACACTTGTGCGATGCGGGGACGCTGCGAATATGCAGCGTGTTACCGCATCGCATCCACACATCTAGCAGTTCCCACTGCCATATGCCATACGCAGGGGGTGTCAATTAAAAGGTAAGGACACCCCCAGTTTGATTGCATATCGCAATGCGATCGGCAAGAACGCACAGAATCGGATCGCACAAGTGTGAACCACTGTGCGATTTGATTTTGATGCAGCTCAAAAAATGCCTCCTGTGCGTCTTTGGTGCGGATGCAGTGCAAATTCAGCCATACAAAGTGTATGTCTGAAATTCGCACCGCACATGAGATCGCATGTCTTGAAGGAGCAGTGCGCTCCGAATTAAATGCGATCTCCGCAGCCGCACAAGTGTGAACGGGCACTTAAAAAGCTTTGAAATTACCTGGGAAACTGGCATTGTCTGAAACCGGAAGTGACAAACCGGAAGTGACCTCCTTAAAACCGGAAGTGGCATTAAAACACTTTTCTCCTTCACATTTTGGGCTTTAAAGTGTTGTTGTATCTGTTTTGGGGACTTTTGATCCCGTTTTGACACATTTTTCTGCCTCCCTCAGCCTTTGGCCAAAGATGTGAACATTTTAAGGGCAAAACCCCCAAAATATGCAAAAATTTAATTTTGGGACCATTTTACCTGTGTTAGCTTCCTTTTACCAAGAAATGACCAGAGAGATGAAAAATGACTGGATTTCAGTCTTAGGCTCAGTTCACACTTGTGCGATGCGGGGACGCTGCGAATATGCAGCGTGTTACCGCATCGCATCCACACATCTAGCAGTTCCCACTGCCATATGCCATACGCAGGGGGTGTCAATTAAAAGTTAACGACACCCCCAGTTTGATTGCATATCGCAGTGCGATCTGCAAGTACGCACAGAATCGGATCGCACAAGTGTGAACCACTGTGCGATTTGATTTTGATGCGGCTCAAAAAATGCCTCCTGTGCGTCTTTGGTGTGGATGCAGTGCGAATTCAGCCATACAAAGTGTATGGCTGAAATTCGCACCGCACATGAGATCTCATGTCATGAAGGAGCAGTGCGCTCTGAATTAAATGCGATCTCCTCAGCCGCACAAGTGTGAACGGGCACTTAAAAAGCTTTGAAATTACCTGGGAAACTGGCATTGTCTGAAACCGGAAGTGACAAACCGGAAGTGACCTCCTTAAAACCGGAAGTGGCATTAAAACACTTTTCTCCTTCACATTTTGGGCTTTAAAGTGTTGTTGTATCCGTTTTGGGGACTTTTGATCCAGTTTTGACACATTTTCTGCCTCCCTCAGCCTTTAGCCAAAGATGTGAACATTTTAAGGGCAAAACCCCCAAAATATGCAAAAATTTAATTTTGGGACCATTTTACCTGTGTTTGCTTCCTTTTACCAAGAAATGACCAGAGAGATGAAAAATGACTGGATTTCAGTCTTAGGCTCGGTTTACACTTGTGCGATGCGGGGACGCTGCGAATATGCAGCGTGTTACCGCATCGCATCCACACATCTAGCAGTTCCCACTGCCATATGCCATACGCAGGGGGTGTCAATTAAAAGTTAACGACACCCCCAGTTTGATTGCATATCGCAATGCGATCTGCAAGAACGCACAGAATCGGATCGCACAAGTGTAAACCACTGTGCGATTTGATTTTGATGCGGCTCAAAAAATGCCTCCTGTGCGTCTTTGGTGCGGATGCAGTGCAAATTCAGCCATACAAAGTGTATGGCTGAAATTCGCACCGCACATGAGATCGCATGTTTTGAAGGAGCAGTGCGCTCCGAATTAAATGCGATCTCCGCAGCCGCACAAGTGTGAACGGGCACTTAAAAAGCTTTGAAATTACCTGGGAAACTGGCATTGTCTGAAACCGGAAGTGACAAACCGGAAGTGACCTCCTTAAAACCGGAAGTGGCATTAAAACACTTTTCTCCTTCACATTTTGGGCTTTAAAGTGTTGTATCCGTTTTGGGGACTTTTGATCCCGTTTTGACACATTTTTCTGCCTCCCTCAGCCTTTGGCCAAAGATGTGAACATTTTAAGGGCAAAACCCCCAAAATATGCAAAAATTTAATTTTGGGACCATTTTACCTGTGTTTGCTTCCTTTTACCAAGAAATGACCAGAGAGATGAAAAATGACTGGATTTCAGTCTTAGGCTCGGTTCACACTTGTGCGATGCGGGGACGCTGCGAATATGCAGCGTGTTACCGCATCGCATCCACACATCTAGCAGTTCCCACTGCCATATGCCATACGCAGGGGGTGTCAATTAAAAGTTAACGACACCCCCAGTTTGATTGCATATCGCAATGCGATCTGCAAGAACGCACAGAATCGGATTGCACAAGTGTGAACCACTGTGCGATTTGATTTTGATGCGGCTCAAAAAATGCCTCCTGTGCGTCTTTGGTGCGGATGCAGTGCAAATTCAGCCATACAAAGTGTATGGCTGAAATTCGCACCGCACATGAGATCGCATGTCTTGAAGGAGCAGTGCGCTCCGAATTAAATGCGATCTCCGCAGCCGCACAAGTGTGAACGGGCACTTAAAAAGCTTTGAAATTACCTGGGAAACTGGCATTGTCTGAAACCGGAAGTGACAAACCGGAAGTGACCTCCTTAAAACCGGAAGTGGCATTAAAACACTTTTCTCCTTCACATTTTGGGCTTTAAAGTGTTGTTGTATCCGTTTTGGGGACTTTTGATCCCGTTTTGACACATTTTTCTGCCTCCCTCAGCCTTTGGCCAAAGATGTGAACATTTTAAGGGCAAAACCCCCAAAATATGCAAAAATTTAATTTTGGGACCATTTTACCTGTGTTTGCTTCCTTTTACCAAGAAATGACCAGAGAGATGAAAAATGACTGGATTTCAGTCTTAGGCTCAGTTCACACTTGTGCGATGCGGGGACGCTGCGAATATGCAGCGTGTTACCGCATCGCATCCACACATCTAGCAGTTCCCACTGCCATATGCCATACGCAGGGGATGTCAATTAAAAGTTAACGACACCCCCAGTTTGATTGCATATCGCAGTGCGATCTGCAAGTACGCACAGAATCGGATCGCACAAGTGTGAACCACTGTGCGATTTGATTTTGATGCGGCTCAAAAAATGCCTCCTGTGCGTCTTTGGTGCGGATGCAGTGCGAATTCAGCCATACAAAGTGTATGGCTGAAATTCGCACCGCACATGAGATCTCATGTCATGAAGGAGCAGTGCGCTCTGAATTAAATGCGATCTCCTCAGCCGCACAAGTGTGAACGGGCACTTAAAAAGCTTTGAAATTACCTGGGAAACTGGCATTGTCTGAAACCGGAAGTGACAAACCGGAAGTGACCTCCTTAAAACCGGAAGTGGCATTAAAACACTTTTCTCCTTCACATTTTGGGCTTTAAAGTGTTGTTGTATCCGTTTTGGGGACTTTTGATCCAGTTTTGACACATTTTCTGCCTCCCTCAGCCTTTGGCCAAAGATGTGAACATTTTAAGGGCAAAACCCCCAAAATATGCAAAAATTTAATTTTGGGACCATTTTACCTGTGTTTGCTTCCTTTTACCAAGAAATGACCAGAGAGATGAAAAATGACTGGATTTCAGTCTTAGGCTCGGTTTACACTTGTGCGATGCGGGGACGCTGCGAATATGCAGCGTGTTACCGCATCGCATCCACACATCTAGCAGTTCCCACTGCCATATGCCATACGCAGGGGGTGTCAATTAAAAGTTAACGACACCCCCAGTTTGATTGCATATCGCAATGCGATCTGCAAGAACGCACAGAATCGGATCGCACAAGTGTGAACCACTGTGCGATTTGATTTTGATGCGGCTCAAAAAATGCCTCCTGTGCGTCTTTGGTGCGGATGCAGTGCAAATTCAGCCATACAAAGTGTATGGCTGAAATTCGCACCGCACATGAGATCGCATGTCTTGAAGGAGCAGTGCGCTCCGAATTAAATGCGATCTCCGCAGCCGTACAAGTGTGAACGGGCACTTAAAAAGCTTTGAAATTACCTGGGAAACTGGCATTGTCTGAAACCGGAAGTGACAAACCGGAAGTGACCTCCTTAAAACCGGAAGTGGCATTAAAACACTTTTCTCCTTCACATTTTGGGCTTTAAAGTGTTGTTGTATCTGTTTTGGGGACTTTTGATCCCGTTTTGACACATTTTTCTGCCTCCCTCAGCCTTTGGCCAAAGATGTGAACATTTTAAGGGCAAAACCCCCAAAATATGCAAAAATTTAATTTTGGGACCATTTTACCTGTGTTTGCTTCCTTTTACCAAGAAATGACCAGAGAGATGAAAAATGACTGGATTTCAGTCTTAGGCTCGGTTCACACTTGTGCGATGCGGGGACGCTGCGAATATGCAGCGTGTTACCGCATCGCATCCACACATCTAGCAGTTCCCACTGCCATATGCCATACGCAGGGGGTGTCAATTAAAAGGTAAGGACACCCCCAGTTTGATTGCATATCGCAATGCGATCGGCAAGAACGCACAGAATCGGATCGCACAAGTGTGAACCACTGTGCGATTTGATTTTGATGCAGCTCAAAAAATGCCTCCTGTGCGTCTTTGGTGCGGATGCAGTGCAAATTCAGCCATACAAAGTGTATGTCTGAAATTCGCACCGCACATGAGATCGCATGTCTTGAAGGAGCAGTGCGCTCCGAATTAAATGCGATCTCCGCAGCCGCACAAGTGTGAACGGGCACTTAAAAAGCTTTGAAATTACCTGGGAAACTGGCATTGTCTGAAACCGGAAGTGACAAACCGGAAGTGACCTCCTTAAAACCGGAAGTGGCATTAAAACACTTTTCTCCTTCACATTTTGGGCTTTAAAGTGTTGTTGTATCTGTTTTGGGGACTTTTGATCCCGTTTTGACACATTTTTCTGCCTCCCTCAGCCTTTGGCCAAAGATGTGAACATTTTAAGGGCAAAACCCCCAAAATATGCAAAAATTTAATTTTGGGACCATTTTACCTGTGTTAGCTTCCTTTTACCAAGAAATGACCAGAGAGATGAAAAATGACTGGATTTCAGTCTTAGGCTCAGTTCACACTTGTGCGATGCGGGGACGCTGCGAATATGCAGCGTGTTACCGCATCGCATCCACACATCTAGCAGTTCCCACTGCCATATGCCATACGCAGGGGGTGTCAATTAAAAGTTAACGACACCCCCAGTTTGATTGCATATCGCAATGCGATCTGCAAGAACGCACAGAATCGGATCGCACAAGTGTAAACCACTGTGCGATTTGATTTTGATGCGGCTCAAAAAATGCCTCCTGTGCGTCTTTGGTGCGGATGCAGTGCAAATTCAGCCATACAAAGTGTATGGCTGAAATTCGCACCGCACATGAGATCGCATGTTTTGAAGGAGCAGTGCGCTCCGAATTAAATGCGATCTCCGCAGCCGCACAAGTGTGAACGGGCACTTAAAAAGCTTTGAAATTACCTGGGAAACTGGCATTGTCTGAAACCGGAAGTGACAAACCGGAAGTGACCTCCTTAAAACCGGAAGTGGCATTAAAACACTTTTCTCCTTCACATTTTGGGCTTTAAAGTGTTGTATCCGTTTTGGGGACTTTTGATCCCGTTTTGACACATTTTTCTGCCTCCCTCAGCCTTTGGCCAAAGATGTGAACATTTTAAGGGCAAAACCCCCAAAATATGCAAAAATTTAATTTTGGGACCATTTTACCTGTGTTTGCTTCCTTTTACCAAGAAATGACCAGAGAGATGAAAAATGACTGGATTTCAGTCTTAGGCTCGGTTCACACTTGTGCGATGCGGGGACGCTGCGAATATGCAGCGTGTTACCGCATCGCATCCACACATCTAGCAGTTCCCACTGCCATATGCCATACGCAGGGGGTGTCAATTAAAAGTTAACGACACCCCCAGTTTGATTGCATATCGCAATGCGATCTGCAAGAACGCACAGAATCGGATTGCACAAGTGTGAACCACTGTGCGATTTGATTTTGATGCGGCTCAAAAAATGCCTCCTGTGCGTCTTTGGTGCGGATGCAGTGCAAATTCAGCCATACAAAGTGTATGGCTGAAATTCGCACCGCACATGAGATCGCATGTCTTGAAGGAGCAGTGCGCTCCGAATTAAATGCGATCTCCGCAGCCGCACAAGTGTGAACGGGCACTTAAAAAGCTTTGAAATTACCTGGGAAACTGGCATTGTCTGAAACCGGAAGTGACAAACCGGAAGTGACCTCCTTAAAACCGGAAGTGGCATTAAAACACTTTTCTCCTTCACATTTTGGGCTTTAAAGTGTTGTTGTATCCGTTTTGGGGACTTTTGATCCCGTTTTGACACATTTTTCTGCCTCCCTCAGCCTTTGGCCAAAGATGTGAACATTTTAAGGGCAAAACCCCCAAAATATGCAAAAATTTAATTTTGGGACCATTTTACCTGTGTTTGCTTCCTTTTACCAAGAAATGACCAGAGAGATGAAAAATGACTGGATTTCAGTCTTAGGCTCAGTTCACACTTGTGCGATGCGGGGACGCTGCGAATATGCAGCGTGTTACCGCATCGCATCCACACATCTAGCAGTTCCCACTGCCATATGCCATACGCAGGGGATGTCAATTAAAAGTTAACGACACCCCCAGTTTGATTGCATATCGCAGTGCGATCTGCAAGTACGCACAGAATCGGATCGCACAAGTGTGAACCACTGTGCGATTTGATTTTGATGCGGCTCAAAAAATGCCTCCTGTGCGTCTTTGGTGCGGATGCAGTGCGAATTCAGCCATACAAAGTGTATGGCTGAAATTCGCACCGCACATGAGATCTCATGTCATGAAGGAGCAGTGCGCTCTGAATTAAATGCGATCTCCTCAGCCGCACAAGTGTGAACGGGCACTTAAAAAGCTTTGAAATTACCTGGGAAACTGGCATTGTCTGAAACCGGAAGTGACAAACCGGAAGTGACCTCCTTAAAACCGGAAGTGGCATTAAAACACTTTTCTCCTTCACATTTTGGGCTTTAAAGTGTTGTTGTATCCGTTTTGGGGACTTTTGATCCAGTTTTGACACATTTTCTGCCTCCCTCAGCCTTTGGCCAAAGATGTGAACATTTTAAGGGCAAAACCCCCAAAATATGCAAAAATTTAATTTTGGGACCATTTTACCTGTGTTTGCTTCCTTTTACCAAGAAATGACCAGAGAGATGAAAAATGACTGGATTTCAGTCTTAGGCTCGGTTTACACTTGTGCGATGCGGGGACGCTGCGAATATGCAGCGTGTTACCGCATCGCATCCACACATCTAGCAGTTCCCACTGCCATATGCCATACGCAGGGGGTGTCAATTAAAAGTTAACGACACCCCCAGTTTGATTGCATATCGCAATGCGATCTGCAAGAACGCACAGAATCGGATCGCACAAGTGTGAACCACTGTGCGATTTGATTTTGATGCGGCTCAAAAAATGCCTCCTGTGCGTCTTTGGTGCGGATGCAGTGCAAATTCAGCCATACAAAGTGTATGGCTGAAATTCGCACCGCACATGAGATCGCATGTCTTGAAGGAGCAGTGCGCTCCGAATTAAATGCGATCTCCGCAGCCGTACAAGTGTGAACGGGCACTTAAAAAGCTTTGAAATTACCTGGGAAACTGGCATTGTCTGAAACCGGAAGTGACAAACCGGAAGTGACCTCCTTAAAACCGGAAGTGGCATTAAAACACGTTTCTCCTTCACATTTTGGGCTTTAAAGTGTTGTTGTATCTGTTTTGGGGACTTTTGATCCCGTTTTGACACATTTTTCTGCCTCCCTCAGCCTTTGGCCAAAGATGTGAACATTTTAAGGGCAAAACCCCCAAAATATGCAAAAATTTAATTTTGGGACCATTTTACCTGTGTTTGCTTCCTTTTACCAAGAAATGACCAGAGAGATGAAAAATGACTGGATTTCAGTCTTAGGCTCGGTTCACACTTGTGCGATGCGGGGACGCTGCGAATATGCAGCGTGTTACCGCATCGCATCCACACATCTAGCAGTTCCCACTGCCATATGCCATACGCAGGGGGTGTCAATTAAAAGGTAAGGACACCCCCAGTTTGATTGCATATCGCAATGCGATCGGCAAGAACGCACAGAATCGGATCGCACAAGTGTGAACCACTGTGCGATTTGATTTTGATGCAGCTCAAAAAATGCCTCCTGTGCGTCTTTGGTGCGGATGCAGTGCAAATTCAGCCATACAAAGTGTATGTCTGAAATTCGCACCGCACATGAGATCGCATGTCTTGAAGGAGCAGTGCGCTCCGAATTAAATGCGATCTCCGCAGCCGCACAAGTGTGAACGGGCACTTAAAAAGCTTTGAAATTACCTGGGAAACTGGCATTGTCTGAAACCGGAAGTGACAAACCGGAAGTGACCTCCTTAAAACCGGAAGTGGCATTAAAACACTTTTCTCCTTCACATTTTGGGCTTTAAAGTGTTGTTGTATCTGTTTTGGGGACTTTTGATCCCGTTTTGACACATTTTTCTGCCTCCCTCAGCCTTTGGCCAAAGATGTGAACATTTTAAGGGCAAAACCCCCAAAATATGCAAAAATTTAATTTTGGGACCATTTTACCTGTGTTAGCTTCCTTTTACCAAGAAATGACCAGAGAGATGAAAAATGACTGGATTTCAGTCTTAGGCTCAGTTCACACTTGTGCGATGCGGGGACGCTGCGAATATGCAGCGTGTTACCGCATCGCATCCACACATCTAGCAGTTCCCACTGCCATATGCCATACGCAGGGGGTGTCAATTAAAAGTTAACGACACCCCCAGTTTGATTGCATATCGCAATGCGATCTGCAAGAACGCACAGAATCGGATCGCACAAGTGTAAACCACTGTGCGATTTGATTTTGATGCGGCTCAAAAAATGCCTCCTGTGCGTCTTTGGTGCGGATGCAGTGCAAATTCAGCCATACAAAGTGTATGGCTGAAATTCGCACCGCACATGAGATCGCATGTTTTGAAGGAGCAGTGCGCTCCGAATTAAATGCGATCTCCGCAGCCGCACAAGTGTGAACGGGCACTTAAAAAGCTTTGAAATTACCTGGGAAACTGGCATTGTCTGAAACCGGAAGTGACAAACCGGAAGTGACCTCCTTAAAACCGGAAGTGGCATTAAAACACTTTTCTCCTTCACATTTTGGGCTTTAAAGTGTTGTATCCGTTTTGGGGACTTTTGATCCCGTTTTGACACATTTTTCTGCCTCCCTCAGCCTTTGGCCAAAGATGTGAACATTTTAAGGGCAAAACCCCCAAAATATGCAAAAATTTAATTTTGGGACCATTTTACCTGTGTTTGCTTCCTTTTACCAAGAAATGACCAGAGAGATGAAAAATGACTGGATTTCAGTCTTAGGCTCGGTTCACACTTGTGCGATGCGGGGACGCTGCGAATATGCAGCGTGTTACCGCATCGCATCCACACATCTAGCAGTTCCCACTGCCATATGCCATACGCAGGGGGTGTCAATTAAAAGTTAACGACACCCCCAGTTTGATTGCATATCGCAATGCGATCTGCAAGAACGCACAGAATCGGATTGCACAAGTGTGAACCACTGTGCGATTTGATTTTGATGCGGCTCAAAAAATGCCTCCTGTGCGTTTTTGGTGCGGATGCAGTGCAAATTCAGCCATACAAAGTGTATGGCTGAAATTCGCACCGCACATGAGATCGCATGTCTTGAAGGAGCAGTGCGCTCCGAATTAAATGCGATCTCCGCAGCCGCACAAGTGTGAACGGGCACTTAAAAAGCTTTGAAATTACCTGGGAAACTGGCATTGTCTGAAACCGGAAGTGACAAACCGGAAGTGACCTCCTTAAAACCGGAAGTGGCATTAAAACACTTTTCTCCTTCACATTTTGGGCTTTAAAGTGTTGTTGTATCCGTTTTGGGGACTTTTGATCCCGTTTTGACACATTTTTCTGCCTCCCTCAGCCTTTGGCCAAAGATGTGAACATTTTAAGGGCAAAACCCCCAAAATATGCAAAAATTTAATTTTGGGACCATTTTACCTGTGTTTGCTTCCTTTTACCAAGAAATGACCAGAGAGATGAAAAATGACTGGATTTCAGTCTTAGGCTCGGTTTACACTTGTGCGATGCGGGGACGCTGCGAATATGCAGCGTGTTACCGCATCGCATCCACACATCTAGCAGTTCCCACTGCCATATGCCATACGCAGGGGGTGTCAATTAAAAGTTAACGACACCCCCAGTTTGATTGCATATCGCAATGCGATCTGCAAGAACGCACAGAATTGGATCGCACAAGTGTGAACCACTGTGCGATTTGATTTTTATGCGGCTCAAAAAATGCCTCCTGTGCGTCTTTGGTGCGGATGCAGTGCAAATTCAGCCATACAAAGTGTATGGCTGAAATTCGCACCGCACATGAGATCGCATGTTTTGAAGGAGCAGTGCGCTCCGAATTAAATGCGATCTCCGCAGCCGCACAAGTGTGAACGGGCACTTAAAAAGCTTTGAAATTACCTGGGAAACTGGCATTGTCTGAAACCGGAAGTGACAAACCGGAAGTGACCTCCTTAAAACCGGAAGTGGCATTAAAACACTTTTCTCCTTCACATTTTGGGCTTTAAAGTGTTGTTGTATCCGTTTTGGGGACTTTTGATCCCGTTTTGACACATTTTTCTGCCTCCCTCAGCCTTTGGCCAAAGATGTGAACATTTTAAGGGCAAAACCCCCAAAATATGCAAAAATTTAATTTTGGGACCATTTTACCTGTGTTTGCTTCCTTTTACCAAGAAATGACCAGAGAGATGAAAAATGACTGGATTTCAGTCTTAGGCTCGGTTCACACTTGTGCGATGCGGGGACGCTGCGAATATGCAGCGTGTTACCGCATCGCATCCACACATCTAGCAGTTCCCACTGCCATATGCCATACGCAGGGGGTGTCAATTAAAAGTTAACGACACCGCCAGTTTGATTGCATATCGCAATGCGATCTGCAAGAACGCACAGAATCGGATTGCACAAGTGTGAACCACTGTGCGATTTGATTTTGATGCGGCTCAAAAAATGCCTCCTGTGCGTCTTTGGTGCGGATGCAGTGCAAATTCAGCCATACAAAGTGTATGGCTGAAATTCGCACCGCACATGAGATCGCATGTCTTGAAGGAGCAGTGCGCTCCGAATTAAATGCGATCTCCGCAGCCGCACAAGTGTGAACGGGCACTTAAAAAGCTTTGAAATTACCTGGGAAACTGGCATTGTCTGAAACCGGAAGTGACAAACCGGAAGTGACCTCCTTAAAACCGGAAGTGGCATTAAAACACTTTTCTCCTTCACATTTTGGGCTTTAAAGTGTTGTTGTATCCGTTTTGGGGACTTTTGATCCCGTTTTGACACATTTTTCTGCCTCCCTCAGCCTTTGGCCAAAGATGTGAACATTTTAAGGGCAAAACCCCCAAAATATGCAAAAATTTAATTTTGGGACCATTTTACCTGTGTTTGCTTCCTTTTACCAAGAAATGACCAGAGAGATGAAAAATGACTGGATTTCAGTCTTAGGCTCGGTTCACACTTGTGCGATGCGGGGACGCTGCGAATATGCAGCGTGTTACCGCATCGCATCCACACATCTAGCAGTTCCCACTGCCATATGCCATACGCAGGGGGTGTCAATTAAAAGTTAACGACACCCCCAGTTTGATTGCATATCGCAATGCGATCTGCAAGAACGCACAGAATCGGATTGCACAAGTGTGAACCACTGTGCGATTTGATTTTGATGCGGCTCAAAAAATGCCTCCTGTGCGTTTTTGGTGCGGATGCAGTGCAAATTCAGCCATACAAAGTGTATGGCTGAAATTCGCACCGCACATGAGATCGCATGTCTTGAAGGAGCAGTGCGCTCCGAATTAAATGCGATCTCCGCAGCCGCACAAGTGTGAACGGGCACTTAAAAAGCTTTGAAATTACCTGGGAAACTGGCATTGTCTGAAACCGGAAGTGACAAACCGGAAGTGACCTCCTTAAAACCGGAAGTGGCATTAAAACACTTTTCTCCTTCACATTTTGGGCTTTAAAGTGTTGTTGTATCCGTTTTGGGGACTTTTGATCCCGTTTTGACACATTTTTCTGCCTCCCTAAGCCTTTGGCCAAAGATGTGAACATTTTAAGGGCAAAACCCCCAAAATATGCAAAAATTTAATTTTGGGACCATTTTACCTGTGTTTGCTTCCTTTTACCAAGAAATGACCAGAGAGATGAAAAATGACTGGATTTCAGTCTTAGGCTCGGTTTACACTTGTGCGATGCGGGGACGCTGCGAATATGCAGCGTGTTACCGCATCGCATCCACACATCTAGCAGTTCCCACTGCCATATGCCATACGCAGGGGGTGTCAATTAAAAGTTAACGACACCCCCAGTTTGATTGCATATCGCAATGCGATCTGCAAGAACGCACAGAATCGGATCGCACAAGTGTGAACCACTGTGCGATTTGATTTTGATGCGGCTCAAAAAATGCCTCCTGTGCGTCTTTGGTGCGGATGCAGTGCGAATTCAGCCATACAAAGTGTATGGCTGAAATTCGCACCGCACATGAGATCTCATGTCATGAAGGAGCAGTGCGCTCTGAATTAAATGCGATCTCCTCAGCCGCACAAGTGTGAACGGGCACTTAAAAAGCTTTGAAATTACCTGGGAAACTGGCATTGTCTGAAACCGGAAGTGACAAACCGGAAGTGACCTCCTTAAAACCGGAAGTGGCATTAAAACACTTTTCTCCTTCACATTTTGGGCTTTAAAGTGTTGTTGTATCCGTTTTGGGGACTTTTGATCCAGTTTTGACACATTTTCTGCCTCCCTCAGCCTTTAGCCAAAGATGTGAACATTTTAAGGGCAAAACCCCCAAAATATGCAAAAATTTAATTTTGGGACCATTTTACCTGTGTTTGCTTCCTTTTACCAAGAAATGACCAGAGAGATGAAAAATGACTGGATTTCAGTCTTAGGCTCGGTTTACACTTGTGCGATGCGGGGACGCTGCGAATATGCAGCGTGTTACCGCATCGCATCCACACATCTAGCAGTTCCCACTGCCATATGCCATACGCAGGGGGTGTCAATTAAAAGTTAACGACACCCCCAGTTTGATTGCATATCGCAATGCGATCTGCAAGAACGCACAGAATCGGATCGCACAAGTGTAAACCACTGTGCGATTTGATTTTGATGCGGCTCAAAAAATGCCTCCTGTGCGTCTTTGGTGCGGATGCAGTGCAAATTCAGCCATACAAAGTGTATGGCTGAAATTCGCACCGCACATGAGATCGCATGTTTTGAAGGAGCAGTGCGCTCCGAATTAAATGCGATCTCCGCAGCCGCACAAGTGTGAACGGGCACTTAAAAAGCTTTGAAATTACCTGGGAAACTGGCATTGTCTGAAACCGGAAGTGACAAACCGGAAGTGACCTCCTTAAAACCGGAAGTGGCATTAAAACACTTTTCTCCTTCACATTTTGGGCTTTAAAGTGTTGTTGTATCCGTTTTGGGGACTTTTGATCCCGTTTTGACACATTTTTCTGCCTCCCTCAGCCTTTGGCCAAAGATGTGAACATTTTAAGGGCAAAACCCCCAAAATATGCAAAAATTTAATTTTGGGACCATTTTACCTGTGTTTGCTTCCTTTTACCAAGAAATGACCAGAGAGATGAAAAATGACTGGATTTCAGTCTTAGGCTCGGTTCACACTTGTGCGATGCGGGGACGCTGCGAATATGCAGCGTGTTACCGCATCGCATCCACACATCTAGCAGTTCCCACTGCCATATGCCATACGCAGGGGGTGTCAATTAAAAGTTAACGACACCCCCAGTTTGATTGCATATCGCAATGCGATCTGCAAGAACGCACAGAATCGGATTGCACAAGTGTGAACCACTGTGCGATTTGATTTTGATGCGGCTCAAAAAATGCCTCCTGTGCGTCTTTGGTGCGGATGCAGTGCAAATTCAGCCATACAAAGTGTATGGCTGAAATTCGCACCGCACATGAGATCGCATGTCTTGAAGGAGCAGTGCGCTCCGAATTAAATGCGATCTCCGCAGCCGCACAAGTGTGAACGGGCACTTAAAAAGCTTTGAAATTACCTGGGAAACTGGCATTGTCTGAAACCGGAAGTGACAAACCGGAAGTGACCTCCTTAAAACCGGAAGTGGCATTAAAACACTTTTCTCCTTCACATTTTGGGCTTTAAAGTGTTGTTGTATCCGTTTTGGGGACTTTTGATCCCGTTTTGACACATTTTTCTGCCTCCCTCAGCCTTTGGCCAAAGATGTGAACATTTTAAGGGCAAAACCCCCAAAATATGCAAAAATTTAATTTTGGGACCATTTTACCTGTGTTTGCTTCCTTTTACCAAGAAATGACCAGAGAGATGAAAAATGACTGGATTTCAGTCTTAGGCTCAGTTCACACTTGTGCGATGCGGGGACGCTGCGAATATGCAGCGTGTTACCGCATCGCATCCACACATCTAGCAGTTCCCACTGCCATATGCCATACGCAGGGGATGTCAATTAAAAGTTAACGACACCCCCAGTTTGATTGCATATCGCAGTGCGATCTGCAAGTACGCACAGAATCGGATCGCACAAGTGTGAACCACTGTGCGATTTGATTTTGATGCGGCTCAAAAAATGCCTCCTGTGCGTCTTTGGTGCGGATGCAGTGCGAATTCAGCCATACAAAGTGTATGGCTGAAATTCGCACCGCACATGAGATCTCATGTCATGAAGGAGCAGTGCGCTCTGAATTAAATGCGATCTCCTCAGCCGCACAAGTGTGAACGGGCACTTAAAAAGCTTTGAAATTACCTGGGAAACTGGCATTGTCTGAAACCGGAAGTGACAAACCGGAAGTGACCTCCTTAAAACCGGAAGTGGCATTAAAACACTTTTCTCCTTCACATTTTGGGCTTTAAAGTGTTGTTGTATCCGTTTTGGGGACTTTTGATCCAGTTTTGACACATTTTCTGCCTCCCTCAGCCTTTGGCCAAAGATGTGAACATTTTAAGGGCAAAACCCCCAAAATATGCAAAAATTTAATTTTGGGACCATTTTACCTGTGTTTGCTTCCTTTTACCAAGAAATGACCAGAGAGATGAAAAATGACTGGATTTCAGTCTTAGGCTCGGTTTACACTTGTGCGATGCGGGGACGCTGCGAATATGCAGCGTGTTACCGCATCGCATCCACACATCTAGCAGTTCCCACTGCCATATGCCATACGCAGGGGGTGTCAATTAAAAGTTAACGACACCCCCAGTTTGATTGCATATCGCAATGCGATCTGCAAGAACGCACAGAATCGGATCGCACAAGTGTGAACCACTGTGCGATTTGATTTTGATGCGGCTCAAAAAATGCCTCCTGTGCGTCTTTGGTGCGGATGCAGTGCAAATTCAGCCATACAAAGTGTATGGCTGAAATTCGCACCGCACATGAGATCGCATGTCTTGAAGGAGCAGTGCGCTCCGAATTAAATGCGATCTCCGCAGCCGTACAAGTGTGAACGGGCACTTAAAAAGCTTTGAAATTACCTGGGAAACTGGCATTGTCTGAAACCGGAAGTGACAAACCGGAAGTGACCTCCTTAAAACCGGAAGTGGCATTAAAACACTTTTCTCCTTCACATTTTGGGCTTTAAAGTGTTGTTGTATCTGTTTTGGGGACTTTTGATCCCGTTTTGACACATTTTTCTGCCTCCCTCAGCCTTTGGCCAAAGATGTGAACATTTTAAGGGCAAAACCCCCAAAATATGCAAAAATTTAATTTTGGGACCATTTTACCTGTGTTTGCTTCCTTTTACCAAGAAATGACCAGAGAGATGAAAAATGACTGGATTTCAGTCTTAGGCTCGGTTCACACTTGTGCGATGCGGGGACGCTGCGAATATGCAGCGTGTTACCGCATCGCATCCACACATCTAGCAGTTCCCACTGCCATATGCCATACGCAGGGGGTGTCAATTAAAAGGTAAGGACACCCCCAGTTTGATTGCATATCGCAATGCGATCGGCAAGAACGCACAGAATCGGATCGCACAAGTGTGAACCACTGTGCGATTTGATTTTGATGCAGCTCAAAAAATGCCTCCTGTGCGTCTTTGGTGCGGATGCAGTGCAAATTCAGCCATACAAAGTGTATGTCTGAAATTCGCACCGCACATGAGATCGCATGTCTTGAAGGAGCAGTGCGCTCCGAATTAAATGCGATCTCCGCAGCCGCACAAGTGTGAACGGGCACTTAAAAAGCTTTGAAATTACCTGGGAAACTGGCATTGTCTGAAACCGGAAGTGACAAACCGGAAGTGACCTCCTTAAAACCGGAAGTGGCATTAAAACACTTTTCTCCTTCACATTTTGGGCTTTAAAGTGTTGTTGTATCTGTTTTGGGGACTTTTGATCCCGTTTTGACACATTTTTCTGCCTCCCTCAGCCTTTGGCCAAAGATGTGAACATTTTAAGGGCAAAACCCCCAAAATATGCAAAAATTTAATTTTGGGACCATTTTACCTGTGTTAGCTTCCTTTTACCAAGAAATGACCAGAGAGATGAAAAATGACTGGATTTCAGTCTTAGGCTCAGTTCACACTTGTGCGATGCGGGGACGCTGCGAATATGCAGCGTGTTACCGCATCGCATCCACACATCTAGCAGTTCCCACTGCCATATGCCATACGCAGGGGGTGTCAATTAAAAGTTAACGACACCCCCAGTTTGATTGCATATCGCAATGCGATCTGCAAGAACGCACAGAATCGGATCGCACAAGTGTAAACCACTGTGCGATTTGATTTTGATGCGGCTCAAAAAATGCCTCCTGTGCGTCTTTGGTGCGGATGCAGTGCAAATTCAGCCATACAAAGTGTATGGCTGAAATTCGCACCGCACATGAGATCGCATGTTTTGAAGGAGCAGTGCGCTCCGAATTAAATGCGATCTCCGCAGCCGCACAAGTGTGAACGGGCACTTAAAAAGCTTTGAAATTACCTGGGAAACTGGCATTGTCTGAAACCGGAAGTGACAAACCGGAAGTGACCTCCTTAAAACCGGAAGTGGCATTAAAACACTTTTCTCCTTCACATTTTGGGCTTTAAAGTGTTGTATCCGTTTTGGGGACTTTTGATCCCGTTTTGACACATTTTTCTGCCTCCCTCAGCCTTTGGCCAAAGATGTGAACATTTTAAGGGCAAAACCCCCAAAATATGCAAAAATTTAATTTTGGGACCATTTTACCTGTGTTTGCTTCCTTTTACCAAGAAATGACCAGAGAGATGAAAAATGACTGGATTTCAGTCTTAGGCTCGGTTCACACTTGTGCGATGCGGGGACGCTGCGAATATGCAGCGTGTTACCGCATCGCATCCACACATCTAGCAGTTCCCACTGCCATATGCCATACGCAGGGGGTGTCAATTAAAAGTTAACGACACCCCCAGTTTGATTGCATATCGCAATGCGATCTGCAAGAACGCACAGAATCGGATTGCACAAGTGTGAACCACTGTGCGATTTGATTTTGATGCGGCTCAAAAAATGCCTCCTGTGCGTTTTTGGTGCGGATGCAGTGCAAATTCAGCCATACAAAGTGTATGGCTGAAATTCGCACCGCACATGAGATCGCATGTCTTGAAGGAGCAGTGCGCTCCGAATTAAATGCGATCTCCGCAGCCGCACAAGTGTGAACGGGCACTTAAAAAGCTTTGAAATTACCTGGGAAACTGGCATTGTCTGAAACCGGAAGTGACAAACCGGAAGTGACCTCCTTAAAACCGGAAGTGGCATTAAAACACTTTTCTCCTTCACATTTTGGGCTTTAAAGTGTTGTTGTATCCGTTTTGGGGACTTTTGATCCCGTTTTGACACATTTTTCTGCCTCCCTCAGCCTTTGGCCAAAGATGTGAACATTTTAAGGGCAAAACCCCCAAAATATGCAAAAATTTAATTTTGGGACCATTTTACCTGTGTTTGCTTCCTTTTACCAAGAAATGACCAGAGAGATGAAAAATGACTGGATTTCAGTCTTAGGCTCGGTTTACACTTGTGCGATGCGGGGACGCTGCGAATATGCAGCGTGTTACCGCATCGCATCCACACATCTAGCAGTTCCCACTGCCATATGCCATACGCAGGGGGTGTCAATTAAAAGTTAACGACACCCCCAGTTTGATTGCATATCGCAATGCGATCTGCAAGAACGCACAGAATTGGATCGCACAAGTGTGAACCACTGTGCGATTTGATTTTTATGCGGCTCAAAAAATGCCTCCTGTGCGTCTTTGGTGCGGATGCAGTGCAAATTCAGCCATACAAAGTGTATGGCTGAAATTCGCACCGCACATGAGATCGCATGTTTTGAAGGAGCAGTGCGCTCCGAATTAAATGCGATCTCCGCAGCCGCACAAGTGTGAACGGGCACTTAAAAAGCTTTGAAATTACCTGGGAAACTGGCATTGTCTGAAACCGGAAGTGACAAACCGGAAGTGACCTCCTTAAAACCGGAAGTGGCATTAAAACACTTTTCTCCTTCACATTTTGGGCTTTAAAGTGTTGTTGTATCCGTTTTGGGGACTTTTGATCCCGTTTTGACACATTTTTCTGCCTCCCTCAGCCTTTGGCCAAAGATGTGAACATTTTAAGGGCAAAACCCCCAAAATATGCAAAAATTTAATTTTGGGACCATTTTACCTGTGTTTGCTTCCTTTTACCAAGAAATGACCAGAGAGATGAAAAATGACTGGATTTCAGTCTTAGGCTCGGTTCACACTTGTGCGATGCGGGGACGCTGCGAATATGCAGCGTGTTACCGCATCGCATCCACACATCTAGCAGTTCCCACTGCCATATGCCATACGCAGGGGGTGTCAATTAAAAGTTAACGACACCGCCAGTTTGATTGCATATCGCAATGCGATCTGCAAGAACGCACAGAATCGGATTGCACAAGTGTGAACCACTGTGCGATTTGATTTTGATGCGGCTCAAAAAATGCCTCCTGTGCGTCTTTGGTGCGGATGCAGTGCAAATTCAGCCATACAAAGTGTATGGCTGAAATTCGCACCGCACATGAGATCGCATGTCTTGAAGGAGCAGTGCGCTCCGAATTAAATGCGATCTCCGCAGCCGCACAAGTGTGAACGGGCACTTAAAAAGCTTTGAAATTACCTGGGAAACTGGCATTGTCTGAAACCGGAAGTGACAAACCGGAAGTGACCTCCTTAAAACCGGAAGTGGCATTAAAACACTTTTCTCCTTCACATTTTGGGCTTTAAAGTGTTGTTGTATCCGTTTTGGGGACTTTTGATCCCGTTTTGACACATTTTTCTGCCTCCCTCAGCCTTTGGCCAAAGATGTGAACATTTTAAGGGCAAAACCCCCAAAATATGCAAAAATTTAATTTTGGGACCATTTTACCTGTGTTTGCTTCCTTTTACCAAGAAATGACCAGAGAGATGAAAAATGACTGGATTTCAGTCTTAGGCTCGGTTCACACTTGTGCGATGCGGGGACGCTGCGAATATGCAGCGTGTTACCGCATCGCATCCACACATCTAGCAGTTCCCACTGCCATATGCCATACGCAGGGGGTGTCAATTAAAAGTTAACGACACCCCCAGTTTGATTGCATATCGCAATGCGATCTGCAAGAACGCACAGAATCGGATTGCACAAGTGTGAACCACTGTGCGATTTGATTTTGATGCGGCTCAAAAAATGCCTCCTGTGCGTTTTTGGTGCGGATGCAGTGCAAATTCAGCCATACAAAGTGTATGGCTGAAATTCGCACCGCACATGAGATCGCATGTCTTGAAGGAGCAGTGCGCTCCGAATTAAATGCGATCTCCGCAGCCGCACAAGTGTGAACGGGCACTTAAAAAGCTTTGAAATTACCTGGGAAACTGGCATTGTCTGAAACCGGAAGTGACAAACCGGAAGTGACCTCCTTAAAACCGGAAGTGGCATTAAAACACTTTTCTCCTTCACATTTTGGGCTTTAAAGTGTTGTTGTATCCGTTTTGGGGACTTTTGATCCCGTTTTGACACATTTTTCTGCCTCCCTAAGCCTTTGGCCAAAGATGTGAACATTTTAAGGGCAAAACCCCCAAAATATGCAAAAATTTAATTTTGGGACCATTTTACCTGTGTTTGCTTCCTTTTACCAAGAAATGACCAGAGAGATGAAAAATGACTGGATTTCAGTCTTAGGCTCGGTTTACACTTGTGCGATGCGGGGACGCTGCGAATATGCAGCGTGTTACCGCATCGCATCCACACATCTAGCAGTTCCCACTGCCATATGCCATACGCAGGGGGTGTCAATTAAAAGTTAACGACACCCCCAGTTTGATTGCATATCGCAATGCGATCTGCAAGAACGCACAGAATCGGATCGCACAAGTGTGAACCACTGTGCGATTTGATTTTGATGCGGCTCAAAAAATGCCTCCTGTGCGTCTTTGGTGCGGATGCAGTGCGAATTCAGCCATACAAAGTGTATGGCTGAAATTCGCACCGCACATGAGATCTCATGTCATGAAGGAGCAGTGCGCTCTGAATTAAATGCGATCTCCTCAGCCGCACAAGTGTGAACGGGCACTTAAAAAGCTTTGAAATTACCTGGGAAACTGGCATTGTCTGAAACCGGAAGTGACAAACCGGAAGTGACCTCCTTAAAACCGGAAGTGGCATTAAAACACTTTTCTCCTTCACATTTTGGGCTTTAAAGTGTTGTTGTATCCGTTTTGGGGACTTTTGATCCAGTTTTGACACATTTTCTGCCTCCCTCAGCCTTTAGCCAAAGATGTGAACATTTTAAGGGCAAAACCCCCAAAATATGCAAAAATTTAATTTTGGGACCATTTTACCTGTGTTTGCTTCCTTTTACCAAGAAATGACCAGAGAGATGAAAAATGACTGGATTTCAGTCTTAGGCTCGGTTTACACTTGTGCGATGCGGGGACGCTGCGAATATGCAGCGTGTTACCGCATCGCATCCACACATCTAGCAGTTCCCACTGCCATATGCCATACGCAGGGGGTGTCAATTAAAAGTTAACGACACCCCCAGTTTGATTGCATATCGCAATGCGATCTGCAAGAACGCACAGAATCGGATCGCACAAGTGTAAACCACTGTGCGATTTGATTTTGATGCGGCTCAAAAAATGCCTCCTGTGCGTCTTTGGTGCGGATGCAGTGCAAATTCAGCCATACAAAGTGTATGGCTGAAATTCGCACCGCACATGAGATCGCATGTTTTGAAGGAGCAGTGCGCTCCGAATTAAATGCGATCTCCGCAGCCGCACAAGTGTGAACGGGCACTTAAAAAGCTTTGAAATTACCTGGGAAACTGGCATTGTCTGAAACCGGAAGTGACAAACCGGAAGTGACCTCCTTAAAACCGGAAGTGGCATTAAAACACTTTTCTCCTTCACATTTTGGGCTTTAAAGTGTTGTTGTATCCGTTTTGGGGACTTTTGATCCCGTTTTGACACATTTTTCTGCCTCCCTCAGCCTTTGGCCAAAGATGTGAACATTTTAAGGGCAAAACCCCCAAAATATGCAAAAATTTAATTTTGGGACCATTTTACCTGTGTTTGCTTCCTTTTACCAAGAAATGACCAGAGAGATGAAAAATGACTGGATTTCAGTCTTAGGCTCGGTTCACACTTGTGCGATGCGGGGACGCTGCGAATATGCAGCGTGTTACCGCATCGCATCCACACATCTAGCAGTTCCCACTGCCATATGCCATACGCAGGGGGTGTCAATTAAAAGTTAACGACACCGCCAGTTTGATTGCATATCGCAATGCGATCTGCAAGAACGCACAGAATCGGATTGCACAAGTGTGAACCACTGTGCGATTTGATTTTGATGCGGCTCAAAAAATGCCTCCTGTGCGTCTTTGGTGCGGATGCAGTGCAAATTCAGCCATACAAAGTGTATGGCTGAAATTCGCACCGCACATGAGATCGCATGTCTTGAAGGAGCAGTGCGCTCCGAATTAAATGCGATCTCCGCAGCCGCACAAGTGTGAACGGGCACTTAAAAAGCTTTGAAATTACCTGGGAAACTGGCATTGTCTGAAACCGGAAGTGACAAACCGGAAGTGACCTCCTTAAAACCGGAAGTGGCATTAAAACACTTTTCTCCTTCACATTTTGGGCTTTAAAGTGTTGTTGTATCCGTTTTGGGGACTTTTGATCCCGTTTTGACACATTTTTCTGCCTCCCTCAGCCTTTGGCCAAAGATGTGAACATTTTAAGGGCAAAACCCCCAAAATATGCAAAAATTTAATTTTGGGACCATTTTACCTGTGTTTGCTTCCTTTTACCAAGAAATGACCAGAGAGATGAAAAATGACTGGATTTCAGTCTTAGGCTCGGTTCACACTTGTGCGATGCGGGGACGCTGCGAATATGCAGCGTGTTACCGCATCGCATCCACACATCTAGCAGTTCCCACTGCCATATGCCATACGCAGGGGGTGTCAATTAAAAGTTAACGACACCCCCAGTTTGATTGCATATCGCAATGCGATCTGCAAGAACGCACAGAATCGGATTGCACAAGTGTGAACCACTGTGCGATTTGATTTTGATGCGGCTCAAAAAATGCCTCCTGTGCGTTTTTGGTGCGGATGCAGTGCAAATTCAGCCATACAAAGTGTATGGCTGAAATTCGCACCGCACATGAGATCGCATGTCTTGAAGGAGCAGTGCGCTCCGAATTAAATGCGATCTCCGCAGCCGCACAAGTGTGAACGGGCACTTAAAAAGCTTTGAAATTACCTGGGAAACTGGCATTGTCTGAAACCGGAAGTGACAAACCGGAAGTGACCTCCTTAAAACCGGAAGTGGCATTAAAACACTTTTCTCCTTCACATTTTGGGCTTTAAAGTGTTGTTGTATCCGTTTTGGGGACTTTTGATCCCGTTTTGACACATTTTTCTGCCTCCCTAAGCCTTTGGCCAAAGATGTGAACATTTTAAGGGCAAAACCCCCAAAATATGCAAAAATTTAATTTTGGGACCATTTTACCTGTGTTTGCTTCCTTTTACCAAGAAATGACCAGAGAGATGAAAAATGACTGGATTTCAGTCTTAGGCTCGGTTTACACTTGTGCGATGCGGGGACGCTGCGAATATGCAGCGTGTTACCGCATCGCATCCACACATCTAGCAGTTCCCACTGCCATATGCCATACGCAGGGGGTGTCAATTAAAAGTTAACGACACCCCCAGTTTGATTGCATATCGCAATGCGATCTGCAAGAACGCACAGAATCGGATCGCACAAGTGTGAACCACTGTGCGATTTGATTTTGATGCGGCTCAAAAAATGCCTCCTGTGCGTCTTTGGTGCGGATGCAGTGCGAATTCAGCCATACAAAGTGTATGGCTGAAATTCGCACCGCACATGAGATCTCATGTCATGAAGGAGCAGTGCGCTCTGAATTAAATGCGATCTCCTCAGCCGCACAAGTGTGAACGGGCACTTAAAAAGCTTTGAAATTACCTGGGAAACTGGCATTGTCTGAAACCGGAAGTGACAAACCGGAAGTGACCTCCTTAAAACCGGAAGTGGCATTAAAACACTTTTCTCCTTCACATTTTGGGCTTTAAAGTGTTGTTGTATCCGTTTTGGGGACTTTTGATCCAGTTTTGACACATTTTCTGCCTCCCTCAGCCTTTAGCCAAAGATGTGAACATTTTAAGGGCAAAACCCCCAAAATATGCAAAAATTTAATTTTGGGACCATTTTACCTGTGTTTGCTTCCTTTTACCAAGAAATGACCAGAGAGATGAAAAATGACTGGATTTCAGTCTTAGGCTCGGTTTACACTTGTGCGATGCGGGGACGCTGCGAATATGCAGCGTGTTACCGCATCGCATCCACACATCTAGCAGTTCCCACTGCCATATGCCATACGCAGGGGGTGTCAATTAAAAGTTAACGACACCCCCAGTTTGATTGCATATCGCAATGCGATCTGCAAGAACGCACAGAATCGGATCGCACAAGTGTAAACCACTGTGCGATTTGATTTTGATGCGGCTCAAAAAATGCCTCCTGTGCGTCTTTGGTGCGGATGCAGTGCAAATTCAGCCATACAAAGTGTATGGCTGAAATTCGCACCGCACATGAGATCGCATGTTTTGAAGGAGCAGTGCGCTCCGAATTAAATGCGATCTCCGCAGCCGCACAAGTGTGAACGGGCACTTAAAAAGCTTTGAAATTACCTGGGAAACTGGCATTGTCTGAAACCGGAAGTGACAAACCGGAAGTGACCTCCTTAAAACCGGAAGTGGCATTAAAACACTTTTCTCCTTCACATTTTGGGCTTTAAAGTGTTGTTGTATCCGTTTTGGGGACTTTTGATCCCGTTTTGACACATTTTTCTGCCTCCCTCAGCCTTTGGCCAAAGATGTGAACATTTTAAGGGCAAAACCCCCAAAATATGCAAAAATTTAATTTTGGGACCATTTTACCTGTGTTTGCTTCCTTTTACCAAGAAATGACCAGAGAGATGAAAAATGACTGGATTTCAGTCTTAGGCTCAGTTCACACTTGTGCGATGCGGGGACGCTGCGAATATGCAGCGTGTTACCGCATCGCATCCACACATCTAGCAGTTCCCACTGCCATATGCCATACGCAGGGGGTGTCAATTAAAAGTTAACGACACCCCCAGTTTGATTGCATATCGCAGTGCGATCTGCAAGTACGCACAGAATCGGATCGCACAAGTGTGAACCACTGTGCGATTTGATTTTGATGCGGCTCAAAAAATGCCTCCTGTGCGTCTTTGGTGTGGATGCAGTGCGAATTCAGCCATACAAAGTGTATGGCTGAAATTCGCACCGCACATGAGATCTCATGTCATGAAGGAGCAGTGCGCTCTGAATTAAATGCGATCTCCTCAGCCGCACAAGTGTGAACGGGCACTTAAAAAGCTTTGAAATTACCTGGGAAACTGGCATTGTCTGAAACCGGAAGTGACAAACCGGAAGTGACCTCCTTAAAACCGGAAGTGGCATTAAAACACTTTTCTCCTTCACATTTTGGGCTTTAAAGTGTTGTTGTATCCGTTTTGGGGACTTTTGATCCAGTTTTGACACATTTTCTGCCTCCCTCAGCCTTTAGCCAAAGATGTGAACATTTTAAGGGCAAAACCCCCAAAATATGCAAAAATTTAATTTTGGGACCATTTTACCTGTGTTTGCTTCCTTTTACCAAGAAATGACCAGAGAGATGAAAAATGACTGGATTTCAGTCTTAGGCTCGGTTTACACTTGTGCGATGCGGGGACGCTGCGAATATGCAGCGTGTTACCGCATCGCATCCACACATCTAGCAGTTCCCACTGCCATATGCCATACGCAGGGGGTGTCAATTAAAAGTTAACGACACCCCCAGTTTGATTGCATATCGCAATGCGATCTGCAAGAACGCACAGAATCGGATCGCACAAGTGTAAACCACTGTGCGATTTGATTTTGATGCGGCTCAAAAAATGCCTCCTGTGCGTCTTTGGTGCGGATGCAGTGCAAATTCAGCCATACAAAGTGTATGGCTGAAATTCGCACCGCACATGAGATCGCATGTTTTGAAGGAGCAGTGCGCTCCGAATTAAATGCGATCTCCGCAGCCGCACAAGTGTGAACGGGCACTTAAAAAGCTTTGAAATTACCTGGGAAACTGGCATTGTCTGAAACCGGAAGTGACAAACCGGAAGTGACCTCCTTAAAACCGGAAGTGGCATTAAAACACTTTTCTCCTTCACATTTTGGGCTTTAAAGTGTTGTATCCGTTTTGGGGACTTTTGATCCCGTTTTGACACATTTTTCTGCCTCCCTCAGCCTTTGGCCAAAGATGTGAACATTTTAAGGGCAAAACCCCCAAAATATGCAAAAATTTAATTTTGGGACCATTTTACCTGTGTTTGCTTCCTTTTACCAAGAAATGACCAGAGAGATGAAAAATGACTGGATTTCAGTCTTAGGCTCGGTTCACACTTGTGCGATGCGGGGACGCTGCGAATATGCAGCGTGTTACCGCATCGCATCCACACATCTAGCAGTTCCCACTGCCATATGCCATACGCAGGGGGTGTCAATTAAAAGTTAACGACACCCCCAGTTTGATTGCATATCGCAATGCGATCTGCAAGAACGCACAGAATCGGATTGCACAAGTGTGAACCACTGTGCGATTTGATTTTGATGCGGCTCAAAAAATGCCTCCTGTGCGTCTTTGGTGCGGATGCAGTGCAAATTCAGCCATACAAAGTGTATGGCTGAAATTCGCACCGCACATGAGATCGCATGTCTTGAAGGAGCAGTGCGCTCCGAATTAAATGCGATCTCCGCAGCCGCACAAGTGTGAACGGGCACTTAAAAAGCTTTGAAATTACCTGGGAAACTGGCATTGTCTGAAACCGGAAGTGACAAACCGGAAGTGACCTCCTTAAAACCGGAAGTGGCATTAAAACACTTTTCTCCTTCACATTTTGGGCTTTAAAGTGTTGTTGTATCCGTTTTGGGGACTTTTGATCCCGTTTTGACACATTTTTCTGCCTCCCTCAGCCTTTGGCCAAAGATGTGAACATTTTAAGGGCAAAACCCCCAAAATATGCAAAAATTTAATTTTGGGACCATTTTACCTGTGTTTGCTTCCTTTTACCAAGAAATGACCAGAGAGATGAAAAATGACTGGATTTCAGTCTTAGGCTCAGTTCACACTTGTGCGATGCGGGGACGCTGCGAATATGCAGCGTGTTACCGCATCGCATCCACACATCTAGCAGTTCCCACTGCCATATGCCATACGCAGGGGATGTCAATTAAAAGTTAACGACACCCCCAGTTTGATTGCATATCGCAGTGCGATCTGCAAGTACGCACAGAATCGGATCGCACAAGTGTGAACCACTGTGCGATTTGATTTTGATGCGGCTCAAAAAATGCCTCCTGTGCGTCTTTGGTGCGGATGCAGTGCGAATTCAGCCATACAAAGTGTATGGCTGAAATTCGCACCGCACATGAGATCTCATGTCATGAAGGAGCAGTGCGCTCTGAATTAAATGCGATCTCCTCAGCCGCACAAGTGTGAACGGGCACTTAAAAAGCTTTGAAATTACCTGGGAAACTGGCATTGTCTGAAACCGGAAGTGACAAACCGGAAGTGACCTCCTTAAAACCGGAAGTGGCATTAAAACACTTTTCTCCTTCACATTTTGGGCTTTAAAGTGTTGTTGTATCCGTTTTGGGGACTTTTGATCCAGTTTTGACACATTTTCTGCCTCCCTCAGCCTTTGGCCAAAGATGTGAACATTTTAAGGGCAAAACCCCCAAAATATGCAAAAATTTAATTTTGGGACCATTTTACCTGTGTTTGCTTCCTTTTACCAAGAAATGACCAGAGAGATGAAAAATGACTGGATTTCAGTCTTAGGCTCGGTTTACACTTGTGCGATGCGGGGACGCTGCGAATATGCAGCGTGTTACCGCATCGCATCCACACATCTAGCAGTTCCCACTGCCATATGCCATACGCAGGGGGTGTCAATTAAAAGTTAACGACACCCCCAGTTTGATTGCATATCGCAATGCGATCTGCAAGAACGCACAGAATCGGATCGCACAAGTGTGAACCACTGTGCGATTTGATTTTGATGCGGCTCAAAAAATGCCTCCTGTGCGTCTTTGGTGCGGATGCAGTGCAAATTCAGCCATACAAAGTGTATGGCTGAAATTCGCACCGCACATGAGATCGCATGTCTTGAAGGAGCAGTGCGCTCCGAATTAAATGCGATCTCCGCAGCCGTACAAGTGTGAACGGGCACTTAAAAAGCTTTGAAATTACCTGGGAAACTGGCATTGTCTGAAACCGGAAGTGACAAACCGGAAGTGACCTCCTTAAAACCGGAAGTGGCATTAAAACACTTTTCTCCTTCACATTTTGGGCTTTAAAGTGTTGTTGTATCTGTTTTGGGGACTTTTGATCCCGTTTTGACACATTTTTCTGCCTCCCTCAGCCTTTGGCCAAAGATGTGAACATTTTAAGGGCAAAACCCCCAAAATATGCAAAAATTTAATTTTGGGACCATTTTACCTGTGTTTGCTTCCTTTTACCAAGAAATGACCAGAGAGATGAAAAATGACTGGATTTCAGTCTTAGGCTCGGTTCACACTTGTGCGATGCGGGGACGCTGCGAATATGCAGCGTGTTACCGCATCGCATCCACACATCTAGCAGTTCCCACTGCCATATGCCATACGCAGGGGGTGTCAATTAAAAGGTAAGGACACCCCCAGTTTGATTGCATATCGCAATGCGATCGGCAAGAACGCACAGAATCGGATCGCACAAGTGTAAACCACTGTGCGATTTGATTTTGATGCAGCTCAAAAAATGCCTCCTGTGCGTCTTTGGTGCGGATGCAGTGCAAATTCAGCCATACAAAGTGTATGTCTGAAATTCGCACCGCACATGAGATCGCATGTCTTGAAGGAGCAGTGCGCTCCGAATTAAATGCGATCTCCGCAGCCGCACAAGTGTGAACGGGCACTTAAAAAGCTTTGAAATTACCTGGGAAACTGGCATTGTCTGAAACCGGAAGTGACAAACCGGAAGTGACCTCCTTAAAACCGGAAGTGGCATTAAAACACTTTTCTCCTTCACATTTTGGGCTTTAAAGTGTTGTTGTATCTGTTTTGGGGACTTTTGATCCCGTTTTGACACATTTTTCTGCCTCCCTCAGCCTTTGGCCAAAGATGTGAACATTTTAAGGGCAAAACCCCCAAAATATGCAAAAATTTAATTTTGGGACCATTTTACCTGTGTTAGCTTCCTTTTACCAAGAAATGACCAGAGAGATGAAAAATGACTGGATTTCAGTCTTAGGCTCAGTTCACACTTGTGCGATGCGGGGACGCTGCGAATATGCAGCGTGTTACCGCATCGCATCCACACATCTAGCAGTTCCCACTGCCATATGCCATACGCAGGGGGTGTCAATTAAAAGTTAACGACACCCCCAGTTTGATTGCATATCGCAGTGCGATCTGCAAGTACGCACAGAATCGGATCGCACAAGTGTGAACCACTGTGCGATTTGATTTTGATGCGGCTCAAAAAATGCCTCCTGTGCGTCTTTGGTGTGGATGCAGTGCGAATTCAGCCATACAAAGTGTATGGCTGAAATTCGCACCGCACATGAGATCTCATGTCATGAAGGAGCAGTGCGCTCTGAATTAAATGCGATCTCCTCAGCCGCACAAGTGTGAACGGGCACTTAAAAAGCTTTGAAATTACCTGGGAAACTGGCATTGTCTGAAACCGGAAGTGACAAACCGGAAGTGACCTCCTTAAAACCGGAAGTGGCATTAAAACACTTTTCTCCTTCACATTTTGGGCTTTAAAGTGTTGTTGTATCCGTTTTGGGGACTTTTGATCCAGTTTTGACACATTTTCTGCCTCCCTCAGCCTTTAGCCAAAGATGTGAACATTTTAAGGGCAAAACCCCCAAAATATGCAAAAATTTAATTTTGGGACCATTTTACCTGTGTTTGCTTCCTTTTACCAAGAAATGACCAGAGAGATGAAAAATGACTGGATTTCAGTCTTAGGCTCGGTTTACACTTGTGCGATGCGGGGACGCTGCGAATATGCAGCGTGTTACCGCATCGCATCCACACATCTAGCAGTTCCCACTGCCATATGCCATACGCAGGGGGTGTCAATTAAAAGTTAACGACACCCCCAGTTTGATTGCATATCGCAATGCGATCTGCAAGAACGCACAGAATCGTATCGCACAAGTGTAAACCACTGTGCGATTTGATTTTGATGCGGCTCAAAAAATGCCTCCTGTGCGTCTTTGGTGCGGATGCAGTGCAAATTCAGCCATACAAAGTGTATGGCTGAAATTCGCACCGCACATGAGATCGCATGTTTTGAAGGAGCAGTGCGCTCCGAATTAAATGCGATCTCCGCAGCCGCACAAGTGTGAACGGGCACTTAAAAAGCTTTGAAATTACCTGGGAAACTGGCATTGTCTGAAACCGGAAGTGACAAACCGGAAGTGACCTCCTTAAAACCGGAAGTGGCATTAAAACACTTTTCTCCTTCACATTTTGGGCTTTAAAGTGTTGTATCCGTTTTGGGGACTTTTGATCCCGTTTTGACACATTTTTCTGCCTCCCTCAGCCTTTGGCCAAAGATGTGAACATTTTAAGGGCAAAACCCCCAAAATATGCAAAAATTTAATTTTGGGACCATTTTACCTGTGTTTGCTTCCTTTTACCAAGAAATGACCAGAGAGATGAAAAATGACTGGATTTCAGTCTTAGGCTCGGTTCACACTTGTGCGATGCGGGGACGCTGCGAATATGCAGCGTGTTACCGCATCGCATCCACACATCTAGCAGTTCCCACTGCCATATGCCATACGCAGGGGGTGTCAATTAAAAGTTAACGACACCCCCAGTTTGATTGCATATCGCAATGCGATCTGCAAGAACGCACAGAATCGGATTGCACAAGTGTGAACCACTGTGCGATTTGATTTTGATGCGGCTCAAAAAATGCCTCCTGTGCGTCTTTGGTGCGGATGCAGTGCAAATTCAGCCATACAAAGTGTATGGCTGAAATTCGCACCGCACATGAGATCGCATGTCTTGAAGGAGCAGTGCGCTCCGAATTAAATGCGATCTCCGCAGCCGCACAAGTGTGAACGGGCACTTAAAAAGCTTTGAAATTACCTGGGAAACTGGCATTGTCTGAAACCGGAAGTGACAAACCGGAAGTGACCTCCTTAAAACCGGAAGTGGCATTAAAACACTTTTCTCCTTCACATTTTGGGCTTTAAAGTGTTGTTGTATCCGTTTTGGGGACTTTTGATCCCGTTTTGACACATTTTTCTGCCTCCCTCAGCCTTTGGCCAAAGATGTGAACATTTTAAGGGCAAAACCCCCAAAATATGCAAAAATTTAATTTTGGGACCATTTTACCTGTGTTTGCTTCCTTTTACCAAGAAATGACCAGAGAGATGAAAAATGACTGGATTTCAGTCTTAGGCTCAGTTCACACTTGTGCGATGCGGGGACGCTGCGAATATGCAGCGTGTTACCGCATCGCATCCACACATCTAGCAGTTCCCACTGCCATATGCCATACGCAGGGGATGTCAATTAAAAGTTAACGACACCCCCAGTTTGATTGCATATCGCAGTGCGATCTGCAAGTACGCACAGAATCGGATCGCACAAGTGTGAACCACTGTGCGATTTGATTTTGATGCGGCTCAAAAAATGCCTCCTGTGCGTCTTTGGTGCGGATGCAGTGCGAATTCAGCCATACAAAGTGTATGGCTGAAATTCGCACCGCACATGAGATCTCATGTCATGAAGGAGCAGTGCGCTCTGAATTAAATGCGATCTCCTCAGCCGCACAAGTGTGAACGGGCACTTAAAAAGCTTTGAAATTACCTGGGAAACTGGCATTGTCTGAAACCGGAAGTGACAAACCGGAAGTGACCTCCTTAAAACCGGAAGTGGCATTAAAACACTTTTCTCCTTCACATTTTGGGCTTTAAAGTGTTGTTGTATCCGTTTTGGGGACTTTTGATCCAGTTTTGACACATTTTCTGCCTCCCTCAGCCTTTGGCCAAAGATGTGAACATTTTAAGGGCAAAACCCCCAAAATATGCAAAAATTTAATTTTGGGACCATTTTACCTGTGTTTGCTTCCTTTTACCAAGAAATGACCAGAGAGATGAAAAATGACTGGATTTCAGTCTTAGGCTCGGTTTACACTTGTGCGATGCGGGGACGCTGCGAATATGCAGCGTGTTACCGCATCGCATCCACACATCTAGCAGTTCCCACTGCCATATGCCATACGCAGGGGGTGTCAATTAAAAGTTAACGACACCCCCAGTTTGATTGCATATCGCAATGCGATCTGCAAGAACGCACAGAATCGGATCGCACAAGTGTGAACCACTGTGCGATTTGATTTTGATGCGGCTCAAAAAATGCCTCCTGTGCGTCTTTGGTGCGGATGCAGTGCAAATTCAGCCATACAAAGTGTATGGCTGAAATTCGCACCGCACATGAGATCGCATGTCTTGAAGGAGCAGTGCGCTCCGAATTAAATGCGATCTCCGCAGCCGTACAAGTGTGAACGGGCACTTAAAAAGCTTTGAAATTACCTGGGAAACTGGCATTGTCTGAAACCGGAAGTGACAAACCGGAAGTGACCTCCTTAAAACCGGAAGTGGCATTAAAACACTTTTCTCCTTCACATTTTGGGCTTTAAAGTGTTGTTGTATCTGTTTTGGGGACTTTTGATCCCGTTTTGACACATTTTTCTGCCTCCCTCAGCCTTTGGCCAAAGATGTGAACATTTTAAGGGCAAAACCCCCAAAATATGCAAAAATTTAATTTTGGGACCATTTTACCTGTGTTTGCTTCCTTTTACCAAGAAATGACCAGAGAGATGAAAAATGACTGGATTTCAGTCTTAGGCTCGGTTCACACTTGTGCGATGCGGGGACGCTGCGAATATGCAGCGTGTTACCGCATCGCATCCACACATCTAGCAGTTCCCACTGCCATATGCCATACGCAGGGGGTGTCAATTAAAAGGTAAGGACACCCCCAGTTTGATTGCATATCGCAATGCGATCGGCAAGAACGCACAGAATCGGATCGCACAAGTGTGAACCACTGTGCGATTTGATTTTGATGCAGCTCAAAAAATGCCTCCTGTGCGTCTTTGGTGCGGATGCAGTGCAAATTCAGCCATACAAAGTGTATGTCTGAAATTCGCACCGCACATGAGATCGCATGTCTTGAAGGAGCAGTGCGCTCCGAATTAAATGCGATCTCCGCAGCCGCACAAGTGTGAACGGGCACTTAAAAAGCTTTGAAATTACCTGGGAAACTGGCATTGTCTGAAACCGGAAGTGACAAACCGGAAGTGACCTCCTTAAAACCGGAAGTGGCATTAAAACACTTTTCTCCTTCACATTTTGGGCTTTAAAGTGTTGTTGTATCTGTTTTGGGGACTTTTGATCCCGTTTTGACACATTTTTCTGCCTCCCTCAGCCTTTGGCCAAAGATGTGAACATTTTAAGGGCAAAACCCCCAAAATATGCAAAAATTTAATTTTGGGACCATTTTACCTGTGTTAGCTTCCTTTTACCAAGAAATGACCAGAGAGATGAAAAATGACTGGATTTCAGTCTTAGGCTCAGTTCACACTTGTGCGATGCGGGGACGCTGCGAATATGCAGCGTGTTACCGCATCGCATCCACACATCTAGCAGTTCCCACTGCCATATGCCATACGCAGGGGGTGTCAATTAAAAGTTAACGACACCCCCAGTTTGATTGCATATCGCAGTGCGATCTGCAAGTACGCACAGAATCGGATCGCACAAGTGTGAACCACTGTGCGATTTGATTTTGATGCGGCTCAAAAAATGCCTCCTGTGCGTCTTTGGTGTGGATGCAGTGCGAATTCAGCCATACAAAGTGTATGGCTGAAATTCGCACCGCACATGAGATCTCATGTCATGAAGGAGCAGTGCGCTCTGAATTAAATGCGATCTCCTCAGCCGCACAAGTGTGAACGGGCACTTAAAAAGCTTTGAAATTACCTGGGAAACTGGCATTGTCTGAAACCGGAAGTGACAAACCGGAAGTGACCTCCTTAAAACCGGAAGTGGCATTAAAACACTTTTCTCCTTCACATTTTGGGCTTTAAAGTGTTGTTGTATCCGTTTTGGGGACTTTTGATCCAGTTTTGACACATTTTCTGCCTCCCTCAGCCTTTAGCCAAAGATGTGAACATTTTAAGGGCAAAACCCCCAAAATATGCAAAAATTTAATTTTGGGACCATTTTACCTGTGTTTGCTTCCTTTTACCAAGAAATGACCAGAGAGATGAAAAATGACTGGATTTCAGTCTTAGGCTCGGTTTACACTTGTGCGATGCGGGGACGCTGCGAATATGCAGCGTGTTACCGCATCGCATCCACACATCTAGCAGTTCCCACTGCCATATGCCATACGCAGGGGGTGTCAATTAAAAGTTAACGACACCCCCAGTTTGATTGCATATCGCAATGCGATCTGCAAGAACGCACAGAATCGGATCGCACAAGTGTAAACCACTGTGCGATTTGATTTTGATGCGGCTCAAAAAATGCCTCCTGTGCGTCTTTGGTGCGGATGCAGTGCAAATTCAGCCATACAAAGTGTATGGCTGAAATTCGCACCGCACATGAGATCGCATGTTTTGAAGGAGCAGTGCGCTCCGAATTAAATGCGATCTCCGCAGCCGCACAAGTGTGAACGGGCACTTAAAAAGCTTTGAAATTACCTGGGAAACTGGCATTGTCTGAAACCGGAAGTGACAAACCGGAAGTGACCTCCTTAAAACCGGAAGTGGCATTAAAACACTTTTCTCCTTCACATTTTGGGCTTTAAAGTGTTGTATCCGTTTTGGGGACTTTTGATCCCGTTTTGACACATTTTTCTGCCTCCCTCAGCCTTTGGCCAAAGATGTGAACATTTTAAGGGCAAAACCCCCAAAATATGCAAAAATTTAATTTTGGGACCATTTTACCTGTGTTTGCTTCCTTTTACCAAGAAATGACCAGAGAGATGAAAAATGACTGGATTTCAGTCTTAGGCTCGGTTCACACTTGTGCGATGCGGGGACGCTGCGAATATGCAGCGTGTTACCGCATCGCATCCACACATCTAGCAGTTCCCACTGCCATATGCCATACGCAGGGGGTGTCAATTAAAAGTTAACGACACCCCCAGTTTGATTGCATATCGCAATGCGATCTGCAAGAACGCACAGAATCGGATTGCACAAGTGTGAACCACTGTGCGATTTGATTTTGATGCGGCTCAAAAAATGCCTCCTGTGCGTCTTTGGTGCGGATGCAGTGCAAATTCAGCCATACAAAGTGTATGGCTGAAATTCGCACCGCACATGAGATCGCATGTCTTGAAGGAGCAGTGCGCTCCGAATTAAATGCGATCTCCGCAGCCGCACAAGTGTGAACGGGCACTTAAAAAGCTTTGAAATTACCTGGGAAACTGGCATTGTCTGAAACCGGAAGTGACAAACCGGAAGTGACCTCCTTAAAACCGGAAGTGGCATTAAAACACTTTTCTCCTTCACATTTTGGGCTTTAAAGTGTTGTTGTATCCGTTTTGGGGACTTTTGATCCCGTTTTGACACATTTTTCTGCCTCCCTCAGCCTTTGGCCAAAGATGTGAACATTTTAAGGGCAAAACCCCCAAAATATGCAAAAATTTAATTTTGGGACCATTTTACCTGTGTTTGCTTCCTTTTACCAAGAAATGACCAGAGAGATGAAAAATGACTGGATTTCAGTCTTAGGCTCAGTTCACACTTGTGCGATGCGGGGACGCTGCGAATATGCAGCGTGTTACCGCATCGCATCCACACATCTAGCAGTTCCCACTGCCATATGCCATACGCAGGGGATGTCAATTAAAAGTTAACGACACCCCCAGTTTGATTGCATATCGCAGTGCGATCTGCAAGTACGCACAGAATCGGATCGCACAAGTGTGAACCACTGTGCGATTTGATTTTGATGCGGCTCAAAAAATGCCTCCTGTGCGTCTTTGGTGCGGATGCAGTGCGAATTCAGCCATACAAAGTGTATGGCTGAAATTCGCACCGCACATGAGATCTCATGTCATGAAGGAGCAGTGCGCTCTGAATTAAATGCGATCTCCTCAGCCGCACAAGTGTGAACGGGCACTTAAAAAGCTTTGAAATTACCTGGGAAACTGGCATTGTCTGAAACCGGAAGTGACAAACCGGAAGTGACCTCCTTAAAACCGGAAGTGGCATTAAAACACTTTTCTCCTTCACATTTTGGGCTTTAAAGTGTTGTTGTATCCGTTTTGGGGACTTTTGATCCAGTTTTGACACATTTTCTGCCTCCCTCAGCCTTTGGCCAAAGATGTGAACATTTTAAGGGCAAAACCCCCAAAATATGCAAAAATTTAATTTTGGGACCATTTTACCTGTGTTTGCTTCCTTTTACCAAGAAATGACCAGAGAGATGAAAAATGACTGGATTTCAGTCTTAGGCTCGGTTTACACTTGTGCGATGCGGGGACGCTGCGAATATGCAGCGTGTTACCGCATCGCATCCACACATCTAGCAGTTCCCACTGCCATATGCCATACGCAGGGGGTGTCAATTAAAAGTTAACGACACCCCCAGTTTGATTGCATATCGCAATGCGATCTGCAAGAACGCACAGAATCGGATCGCACAAGTGTGAACCACTGTGCGATTTGATTTTGATGCGGCTCAAAAAATGCCTCCTGTGCGTCTTTGGTGCGGATGCAGTGCAAATTCAGCCATACAAAGTGTATGGCTGAAATTCGCACCGCACATGAGATCGCATGTCTTGAAGGAGCAGTGCGCTCCGAATTAAATGCGATCTCCGCAGCCGTACAAGTGTGAACGGCACTTAAAAAGCTTTGAAATTACCTGGGAAACTGGCATTGTCTGAAACCGGAAGTGACAAACCGGAAGTGACCTCCTTAAAACCGGAAGTGGCATTAAAACACTTTTCTCCTTCACATTTTGGGCTTTAAAGTGTTGTTGTATCCGTTTTGGGGACTTTTGATCCCGTTTTGACACATTTTTCTGCCTCCCTCAGCCTTTGGCCAAAGATGTGAACATTTTAAGGGCAAAACCCCCAAAATATGCAAAAATTTAATTTTGGGACCATTTTACCTGTGTTTGCTTCCTTTTACCAAGAAATGACCAGAGAGATGAAAAATGACTGGATTTCAGTCTTAGGCTCAGTTCACACTTGTGCGATGCGGGGACGCTGCGAATATGCAGCGTGTTACCGCATCGCATCCACACATCTAGCAGTTCCCACTGCCATATGCCATACGCAGGGGATGTCAATTAAAAGTTAACGACACCCCCAGTTTGATTGCATATCGCAGTGCGATCTGCAAGTACGCACAGAATCGGATCGCACAAGTGTGAACCACTGTGCGATTTGATTTTGATGCGGCTCAAAAAATGCCTCCTGTGCGTCTTTGGTGCGGATGCAGTGCGAATTCAGCCATACAAAGTGTATGGCTGAAATTCGCACCGCACATGAGATCTCATGTCATGAAGGAGCAGTGCGCTCTGAATTAAATGCGATCTCCTCAGCCGCACAAGTGTGAACGGGCACTTAAAAAGCTTTGAAATTACCTGGGAAACTGGCATTGTCTGAAACCGGAAGTGACAAACCGGAAGTGACCTCCTTAAAACCGGAAGTGGCATTAAAACACTTTTCTCCTTCACATTTTGGGCTTTAAAGTGTTGTTGTATCCGTTTTGGGGACTTTTGATCCAGTTTTGACACATTTTCTGCCTCCCTCAGCCTTTGGCCAAAGATGTGAACATTTTAAGGGCAAAACCCCCAAAATATGCAAAAATTTAATTTTGGGACCATTTTACCTGTGTTTGCTTCCTTTTACCAAGAAATGACCAGAGAGATGAAAAATGACTGGATTTCAGTCTTAGGCTCGGTTTACACTTGTGCGATGCGGGGACGCTGCGAATATGCAGCGTGTTACCGCATCGCATCCACACATCTAGCAGTTCCCACTGCCATATGCCATACGCAGGGGGTGTCAATTAAAAGTTAACGACACCCCCAGTTTGATTGCATATCGCAATGCGATCTGCAAGAACGCACAGAATCGGATCGCACAAGTGTGAACCACTGTGCGATTTGATTTTGATGCGGCTCAAAAAATGCCTCCTGTGCGTCTTTGGTGCGGATGCAGTGCAAATTCAGCCATACAAAGTGTATGGCTGAAATTCGCACCGCACATGAGATCGCATGTCTTGAAGGAGCAGTGCGCTCCGAATTAAATGCGATCTCCGCAGCCGTACAAGTGTGAACGGCACTTAAAAAGCTTTGAAATTACCTGGGAAACTGGCATTGTCTGAAACCGGAAGTGACAAACCGGAAGTGACCTCCTTAAAACCGGAAGTGGCATTAAAACACTTTTCTCCTTCACATTTTGGGCTTTAAAGTGTTGTTGTATCTGTTTTGGGGACTTTTGATCCCGTTTTGACACATTTTTCTGCCTCCCTCAGCCTTTGGCCAAAGATGTGAACATTTTAAGGGCAAAACCCCCAAAATATGCAAAAATTTAATTTTGGGACCATTTTACCTGTGTTTGCTTCCTTTTACCAAGAAATGACCAGAGAGATGAAAAATGACTGGATTTCAGTCTTAGGCTCGGTTCACACTTGTGCGATGCGGGGACGCTGCGAATATGCAGCGTGTTACCGCATCGCATCCACACATCTAGCAGTTCCCACTGCCATATGCCATACGCAGGGGGTGTCAATTAAAAGGTAAGGACACCCCCAGTTTGATTGCATATCGCAATGCGATCGGCAAGAACGCACAGAATCGGATCGCACAAGTGTGAACCACTGTGCGATTTGATTTTGATGCAGCTCAAAAAATGCCTCCTGTGCGTCTTTGGTGCGGATGCAGTGCAAATTCAGCCATACAAAGTGTATGTCTGAAATTCGCACCGCACATGAGATCGCATGTCTTGAAGGAGCAGTGCGCTCCGAATTAAATGCGATCTCCGCAGCCGCACAAGTGTGAACGGGCACTTAAAAAGCTTTGAAATTACCTGGGAAACTGGCATTGTCTGAAACCGGAAGTGACAAACCGGAAGTGACCTCCTTAAAACCGGAAGTGGCATTAAAACACTTTTCTCCTTCACATTTTGGGCTTTAAAGTGTTGTTGTATCTGTTTTGGGGACTTTTGATCCCGTTTTGACACATTTTTCTGCCTCCCTCAGCCTTTGGCCAAAGATGTGAACATTTTAAGGGCAAAACCCCCAAAATATGCAAAAATTTAATTTTGGGACCATTTTACCTGTGTTAGCTTCCTTTTACCAAGAAATGACCAGAGAGATGAAAAATGACTGGATTTCAGTCTTAGGCTCAGTTCACACTTGTGCGATGCGGGGACGCTGCGAATATGCAGCGTGTTACCGCATCGCATCCACACATCTAGCAGTTCCCACTGCCATATGCCATACGCAGGGGGTGTCAATTAAAAGTTAACGACACCCCCAGTTTGATTGCATATCGCAATGCGATCTGCAAGAACGCACAGAATCGGATCGCACAAGTGTAAACCACTGTGCGATTTGATTTTGATGCGGCTCAAAAAATGCCTCCTGTGCGTCTTTGGTGCGGATGCAGTGCAAATTCAGCCATACAAAGTGTATGGCTGAAATTCGCACCGCACATGAGATCGCATGTTTTGAAGGAGCAGTGCGCTCCGAATTAAATGCGATCTCCGCAGCCGCACAAGTGTGAACGGGCACTTAAAAAGCTTTGAAATTACCTGGGAAACTGGCATTGTCTGAAACCGGAAGTGACAAACCGGAAGTGACCTCCTTAAAACCGGAAGTGGCATTAAAACACTTTTCTCCTTCACATTTTGGGCTTTAAAGTGTTGTATCCGTTTTGGGGACTTTTGATCCCGTTTTGACACATTTTTCTGCCTCCCTCAGCCTTTGGCCAAAGATGTGAACATTTTAAGGGCAAAACCCCCAAAATATGCAAAAATTTAATTTTGGGACCATTTTACCTGTGTTTGCTTCCTTTTACCAAGAAATGACCAGAGAGATGAAAAATGACTGGATTTCAGTCTTAGGCTCGGTTCACACTTGTGCGATGCGGGGACGCTGCGAATATGCAGCGTGTTACCGCATCGCATCCACACATCTAGCAGTTCCCACTGCCATATGCCATACGCAGGGGGTGTCAATTAAAAGTTAACGACACCCCCAGTTTGATTGCATATCGCAATGCGATCTGCAAGAACGCACAGAATCGGATTGCACAAGTGTGAACCACTGTGCGATTTGATTTTGATGCGGCTCAAAAAATGCCTCCTGTGCGTCTTTGGTGCGGATGCAGTGCAAATTCAGCCATACAAAGTGTATGGCTGAAATTCGCACCGCACATGAGATCGCATGTCTTGAAGGAGCAGTGCGCTCCGAATTAAATGCGATCTCCGCAGCCGCACAAGTGTGAACGGGCACTTAAAAAGCTTTGAAATTACCTGGGAAACTGGCATTGTCTGAAACCGGAAGTGACAAACCGGAAGTGACCTCCTTAAAACCGGAAGTGGCATTAAAACACTTTTCTCCTTCACATTTTGGGCTTTAAAGTGTTGTTGTATCCGTTTTGGGGACTTTTGATCCCGTTTTGACACATTTTTCTGCCTCCCTCAGCCTTTGGCCAAAGATGTGAACATTTTAAGGGCAAAACCCCCAAAATATGCAAAAATTTAATTTTGGGACCATTTTACCTGTGTTTGCTTCCTTTTACCAAGAAATGACCAGAGAGATGAAAAATGACTGGATTTCAGTCTTAGGCTCAGTTCACACTTGTGCGATGCGGGGACGCTGCGAATATGCAGCGTGTTACCGCATCGCATCCACACATCTAGCAGTTCCCACTGCCATATGCCATACGCAGGGGATGTCAATTAAAAGTTAACGACACCCCCAGTTTGATTGCATATCGCAGTGCGATCTGCAAGTACGCACAGAATCGGATCGCACAAGTGTGAACCACTGTGCGATTTGATTTTGATGCGGCTCAAAAAATGCCTCCTGTGCGTCTTTGGTGCGGATGCAGTGCGAATTCAGCCATACAAAGTGTATGGCTGAAATTCGCACCGCACATGAGATCTCATGTCATGAAGGAGCAGTGCGCTCTGAATTAAATGCGATCTCCTCAGCCGCACAAGTGTGAACGGGCACTTAAAAAGCTTTGAAATTACCTGGGAAACTGGCATTGTCTGAAACCGGAAGTGACAAACCGGAAGTGACCTCCTTAAAACCGGAAGTGGCATTAAAACACTTTTCTCCTTCACATTTTGGGCTTTAAAGTGTTGTTGTATCCGTTTTGGGGACTTTTGATCCAGTTTTGACACATTTTCTGCCTCCCTCAGCCTTTGGCCAAAGATGTGAACATTTTAAGGGCAAAACCCCCAAAATATGCAAAAATTTAATTTTGGGACCATTTTACCTGTGTTTGCTTCCTTTTACCAAGAAATGACCAGAGAGATGAAAAATGACTGGATTTCAGTCTTAGGCTCGGTTTACACTTGTGCGATGCGGGGACGCTGCGAATATGCAGCGTGTTACCGCATCGCATCCACACATCTAGCAGTTCCCACTGCCATATGCCATACGCAGGGGGTGTCAATTAAAAGTTAACGACACCCCCAGTTTGATTGCATATCGCAATGCGATCTGCAAGAACGCACAGAATCGGATCGCACAAGTGTGAACCACTGTGCGATTTGATTTTGATGCGGCTCAAAAAATGCCTCCTGTGCGTCTTTGGTGCGGATGCAGTGCAAATTCAGCCATACAAAGTGTATGGCTGAAATTCGCACCGCACATGAGATCGCATGTCTTGAAGGAGCAGTGCGCTCCGAATTAAATGCGATCTCCGCAGCCGTACAAGTGTGAACGGGCACTTAAAAAGCTTTGAAATTACCTGGGAAACTGGCATTGTCTGAAACCGGAAGTGACAAACCGGAAGTGACCTCCTTAAAACCGGAAGTGGCATTAAAACACTTTTCTCCTTCACATTTTGGGCTTTAAAGTGTTGTTGTATCTGTTTTGGGGACTTTTGATCCCGTTTTGACACATTTTTCTGCCTCCCTCAGCCTTTGGCCAAAGATGTGAACATTTTAAGGGCAAAACCCCCAAAATATGCAAAAATTTAATTTTGGGACCATTTTACCTGTGTTTGCTTCCTTTTACCAAGAAATGACCAGAGAGATGAAAAATGACTGGATTTCAGTCTTAGGCTCGGTTCACACTTGTGCGATGCGGGGACGCTGCGAATATGCAGCGTGTTACCGCATCGCATCCACACATCTAGCAGTTCCCACTGCCATATGCCATACGCAGGGGGTGTCAATTAAAAGGTAAGGACACCCCCAGTTTGATTGCATATCGCAATGCGATCGGCAAGAACGCACAGAATCGGATCGCACAAGTGTGAACCACTGTGCGATTTGATTTTGATGCAGCTCAAAAAATGCCTCCTGTGCGTCTTTGGTGCGGATGCAGTGCAAATTCAGCCATACAAAGTGTATGTCTGAAATTCGCACCGCACATGAGATCGCATGTCTTGAAGGAGCAGTGCGCTCCGAATTAAATGCGATCTCCGCAGCCGCACAAGTGTGAACGGGCACTTAAAAAGCTTTGAAATTACCTGGGAAACTGGCATTGTCTGAAACCGGAAGTGACAAACCGGAAGTGACCTCCTTAAAACCGGAAGTGGCATTAAAACACTTTTCTCCTTCACATTTTGGGCTTTAAAGTGTTGTTGTATCTGTTTTGGGGACTTTTGATCCCGTTTTGACACATTTTTCTGCCTCCCTCAGCCTTTGGCCAAAGATGTGAACATTTTAAGGGCAAAACCCCCAAAATATGCAAAAATTTAATTTTGGGACCATTTTACCTGTGTTAGCTTCCTTTTACCAAGAAATGACCAGAGAGATGAAAAATGACTGGATTTCAGTCTTAGGCTCGGTTTACACTTGTGCGATGCGGGGACGCTGCGAATATGCAGCGTGTTACCGCATCGCATCCACACATCTAGCAGTTCCCACTGCCATATGCCATACGCAGGGGGTGTCAATTAAAAGTTAACGACACCCCCAGTTTGATTGCATATCGCAATGCGATCTGCAAGAACGCACAGAATCGGATCGCACAAGTGTAAACCACTGTGCGATTTGATTTTGATGCGGCTCAAAAAATGCCTCCTGTGCGTCTTTGGTGCGGATGCAGTGCAAATTCAGCCATACAAAGTGTATGGCTGAAATTCGCACCGCACATGAGATCGCATGTTTTGAAGGAGCAGTGCGCTCCGAATTAAATGCGATCTCCGCAGCCGCACAAGTGTGAACGGGCACTTAAAAAGCTTTGAAATTACCTGGGAAACTGGCATTGTCTGAAACCGGAAGTGACAAACCGGAAGTGACCTCCTTAAAACCGGAAGTGGCATTAAAACACTTTTCTCCTTCACATTTTGGGCTTTAAAGTGTTGTATCCGTTTTGGGGACTTTTGATCCCGTTTTGACACATTTTTCTGCCTCCCTCAGCCTTTGGCCAAAGATGTGAACATTTTAAGGGCAAAACCCCCAAAATATGCAAAAATTTAATTTTGGGACCATTTTACCTGTGTTTGCTTCCTTTTACCAAGAAATGACCAGAGAGATGAAAAATGACTGGATTTCAGTCTTAGGCTCGGTTCACACTTGTGCGATGCGGGGACGCTGCGAATATGCAGCGTGTTACCGCATCGCATCCACACATCTAGCAGTTCCCACTGCCATATGCCATACGCAGGGGGTGTCAATTAAAAGTTAACGACACCCCCAGTTTGATTGCATATCGCAATGCGATCTGCAAGAACGCACAGAATCGGATTGCACAAGTGTGAACCACTGTGCGATTTGATTTTGATGCGGCTCAAAAAATGCCTCCTGTGCGTCTTTGGTGCGGATGCAGTGCAAATTCAGCCATACAAAGTGTATGGCTGAAATTCGCACCGCACATGAGATCGCATGTCTTGAAGGAGCAGTGCGCTCCGAATTAAATGCGATCTCCGCAGCCGCACAAGTGTGAACGGGCACTTAAAAAGCTTTGAAATTACCTGGGAAACTGGCATTGTCTGAAACCGGAAGTGACAAACCGGAAGTGACCTCCTTAAAACCGGAAGTGGCATTAAAACACTTTTCTCCTTCACATTTTGGGCTTTAAAGTGTTGTTGTATCCGTTTTGGGGACTTTTGATCCCGTTTTGACACATTTTTCTGCCTCCCTCAGCCTTTGGCCAAAGATGTGAACATTTTAAGGGCAAAACCCCCAAAATATGCAAAAATTTAATTTTGGGACCATTTTACCTGTGTTTGCTTCCTTTTACCAAGAAATGACCAGAGAGATGAAAAATGACTGGATTTCAGTCTTAGGCTCAGTTCACACTTGTGCGATGCGGGGACGCTGCGAATATGCAGCGTGTTACCGCATCGCATCCACACATCTAGCAGTTCCCACTGCCATATGCCATACGCAGGGGATGTCAATTAAAAGTTAACGACACCCCCAGTTTGATTGCATATCGCAGTGCGATCTGCAAGTACGCACAGAATCGGATCGCACAAGTGTGAACCACTGTGCGATTTGATTTTGATGCGGCTCAAAAAATGCCTCCTGTGCGTCTTTGGTGCGGATGCAGTGCGAATTCAGCCATACAAAGTGTATGGCTGAAATTCGCACCGCACATGAGATCTCATGTCATGAAGGAGCAGTGCGCTCTGAATTAAATGCGATCTCCTCAGCCGCACAAGTGTGAACGGGCACTTAAAAAGCTTTGAAATTACCTGGGAAACTGGCATTGTCTGAAACCGGAAGTGACAAACCGGAAGTGACCTCCTTAAAACCGGAAGTGGCATTAAAACACTTTTCTCCTTCACATTTTGGGCTTTAAAGTGTTGTTGTATCCGTTTTGGGGACTTTTGATCCAGTTTTGACACATTTTCTGCCTCCCTCAGCCTTTGGCCAAAGATGTGAACATTTTAAGGGCAAAACCCCCAAAATATGCAAAAATTTAATTTTGGGACCATTTTACCTGTGTTTGCTTCCTTTTACCAAGAAATGACCAGAGAGATGAAAAATGACTGGATTTCAGTCTTAGGCTCGGTTTACACTTGTGCGATGCGGGGACGCTGCGAATATGCAGCGTGTTACCGCATCGCATCCACACATCTAGCAGTTCCCACTGCCATATGCCATACGCAGGGGGTGTCAATTAAAAGTTAACGACACCCCCAGTTTGATTGCATATCGCAATGCGATCTGCAAGAACGCACAGAATCGGATCGCACAAGTGTGAACCACTGTGCGATTTGATTTTGATGCGGCTCAAAAAATGCCTCCTGTGCGTCTTTGGTGCGGATGCAGTGCAAATTCAGCCATACAAAGTGTATGGCTGAAATTCGCACCGCACATGAGATCGCATGTCTTGAAGGAGCAGTGCGCTCCGAATTAAATGCGATCTCCGCAGCCGTACAAGTGTGAACGGCACTTAAAAAGCTTTGAAATTACCTGGGAAACTGGCATTGTCTGAAACCGGAAGTGACAAACCGGAAGTGACCTCCTTAAAACCGGAAGTGGCATTAAAACACTTTTCTCCTTCACATTTTGGGCTTTAAAGTGTTGTTGTATCTGTTTTGGGGACTTTTGATCCCGTTTTGACACATTTTTCTGCCTCCCTCAGCCTTTGGCCAAAGATGTGAACATTTTAAGGGCAAAACCCCCAAAATATGCAAAAATTTAATTTTGGGACCATTTTACCTGTGTTTGCTTCCTTTTACCAAGAAATGACCAGAGAGATGAAAAATGACTGGATTTCAGTCTTAGGCTCGGTTCACACTTGTGCGATGCGGGGACGCTGCGAATATGCAGCGTGTTACCGCATCGCATCCACACATCTAGCAGTTCCCACTGCCATATGCCATACGCAGGGGGTGTCAATTAAAAGGTAAGGACACCCCCAGTTTGATTGCATATCGCAATGCGATCGGCAAGAACGCACAGAATCGGATCGCACAAGTGTGAACCACTGTGCGATTTGATTTTGATGCAGCTCAAAAAATGCCTCCTGTGCGTCTTTGGTGCGGATGCAGTGCAAATTCAGCCATACAAAGTGTATGTCTGAAATTCGCACCGCACATGAGATCGCATGTCTTGAAGGAGCAGTGCGCTCCGAATTAAATGCGATCTCCGCAGCCGCACAAGTGTGAACGGGCACTTAAAAAGCTTTGAAATTACCTGGGAAACTGGCATTGTCTGAAACCGGAAGTGACAAACCGGAAGTGACCTCCTTAAAACCGGAAGTGGCATTAAAACACTTTTCTCCTTCACATTTTGGGCTTTAAAGTGTTGTTGTATCTGTTTTGGGGACTTTTGATCCCGTTTTGACACATTTTTCTGCCTCCCTCAGCCTTTGGCCAAAGATGTGAACATTTTAAGGGCAAAACCCCCAAAATATGCAAAAATTTAATTTTGGGACCATTTTACCTGTGTTAGCTTCCTTTTACCAAGAAATGACCAGAGAGATGAAAAATGACTGGATTTCAGTCTTAGGCTCAGTTCACACTTGTGCGATGCGGGGACGCTGCGAATATGCAGCGTGTTACCGCATCGCATCCACACATCTAGCAGTTCCCACTGCCATATGCCATACGCAGGGGGTGTCAATTAAAAGTTAACGACACCCCCAGTTTGATTGCATATCGCAATGCGATCTGCAAGAACGCACAGAATCGGATCGCACAAGTGTAAACCACTGTGCGATTTGATTTTGATGCGGCTCAAAAAATGCCTCCTGTGCGTCTTTGGTGCGGATGCAGTGCAAATTCAGCCATACAAAGTGTATGGCTGAAATTCGCACCGCACATGAGATCGCATGTTTTGAAGGAGCAGTGCGCTCCGAATTAAATGCGATCTCCGCAGCCGCACAAGTGTGAACGGGCACTTAAAAAGCTTTGAAATTACCTGGGAAACTGGCATTGTCTGAAACCGGAAGTGACAAACCGGAAGTGACCTCCTTAAAACCGGAAGTGGCATTAAAACACTTTTCTCCTTCACATTTTGGGCTTTAAAGTGTTGTATCCGTTTTGGGGACTTTTGATCCCGTTTTGACACATTTTTCTGCCTCCCTCAGCCTTTGGCCAAAGATGTGAACATTTTAAGGGCAAAACCCCCAAAATATGCAAAAATTTAATTTTGGGACCATTTTACCTGTGTTTGCTTCCTTTTACCAAGAAATGACCAGAGAGATGAAAAATGACTGGATTTCAGTCTTAGGCTCGGTTCACACTTGTGCGATGCGGGGACGCTGCGAATATGCAGCGTGTTACCGCATCGCATCCACACATCTAGCAGTTCCCACTGCCATATGCCATACGCAGGGGGTGTCAATTAAAAGTTAACGACACCCCCAGTTTGATTGCATATCGCAATGCGATCTGCAAGAACGCACAGAATCGGATTGCACAAGTGTGAACCACTGTGCGATTTGATTTTGATGCGGCTCAAAAAATGCCTCCTGTGCGTCTTTGGTGCGGATGCAGTGCAAATTCAGCCATACAAAGTGTATGGCTGAAATTCGCACCGCACATGAGATCGCATGTCTTGAAGGAGCAGTGCGCTCCGAATTAAATGCGATCTCCGCAGCCGCACAAGTGTGAACGGGCACTTAAAAAGCTTTGAAATTACCTGGGAAACTGGCATTGTCTGAAACCGGAAGTGACAAACCGGAAGTGACCTCCTTAAAACCGGAAGTGGCATTAAAACACTTTTCTCCTTCACATTTTGGGCTTTAAAGTGTTGTTGTATCCGTTTTGGGGACTTTTGATCCCGTTTTGACACATTTTTCTGCCTCCCTCAGCCTTTGGCCAAAGATGTGAACATTTTAAGGGCAAAACCCCCAAAATATGCAAAAATTTAATTTTGGGACCATTTTACCTGTGTTTGCTTCCTTTTACCAAGAAATGACCAGAGAGATGAAAAATGACTGGATTTCAGTCTTAGGCTCAGTTCACACTTGTGCGATGCGGGGACGCTGCGAATATGCAGCGTGTTACCGCATCGCATCCACACATCTAGCAGTTCCCACTGCCATATGCCATACGCAGGGGATGTCAATTAAAAGTTAACGACACCCCCAGTTTGATTGCATATCGCAGTGCGATCTGCAAGTACGCACAGAATCGGATCGCACAAGTGTGAACCACTGTGCGATTTGATTTTGATGCGGCTCAAAAAATGCCTCCTGTGCGTCTTTGGTGCGGATGCAGTGCGAATTCAGCCATACAAAGTGTATGGCTGAAATTCGCACCGCACATGAGATCTCATGTCATGAAGGAGCAGTGCGCTCTGAATTAAATGCGATCTCCTCAGCCGCACAAGTGTGAACGGGCACTTAAAAAGCTTTGAAATTACCTGGGAAACTGGCATTGTCTGAAACCGGAAGTGACAAACCGGAAGTGACCTCCTTAAAACCGGAAGTGGCATTAAAACACTTTTCTCCTTCACATTTTGGGCTTTAAAGTGTTGTTGTATCCGTTTTGGGGACTTTTGATCCAGTTTTGACACATTTTCTGCCTCCCTCAGCCTTTGGCCAAAGATGTGAACATTTTAAGGGCAAAACCCCCAAAATATGCAAAAATTTAATTTTGGGACCATTTTACCTGTGTTTGCTTCCTTTTACCAAGAAATGACCAGAGAGATGAAAAATGACTGGATTTCAGTCTTAGGCTCGGTTTACACTTGTGCGATGCGGGGACGCTGCGAATATGCAGCGTGTTACCGCATCGCATCCACACATCTAGCAGTTCCCACTGCCATATGCCATACGCAGGGGGTGTCAATTAAAAGTTAACGACACCCCCAGTTTGATTGCATATCGCAATGCGATCTGCAAGAACGCACAGAATCGGATCGCACAAGTGTGAACCACTGTGCGATTTGATTTTGATGCGGCTCAAAAAATGCCTCCTGTGCGTCTTTGGTGCGGATGCAGTGCAAATTCAGCCATACAAAGTGTATGGCTGAAATTCGCACCGCACATGAGATCGCATGTCTTGAAGGAGCAGTGCGCTCCGAATTAAATGCGATCTCCGCAGCCGTATAAGTGTGAACGGGCACTTAAAAAGCTTTGAAATTACCTGGGAAACTGGCATTGTCTGAAACCGGAAGTGACAAACCGGAAGTGACCTCCTTAAAACCGGAAGTGGCATTAAAACACTTTTCTCCTTCACATTTTGGGCTTTAAAGTGTTGTTGTATCTGTTTTGGGGACTTTTGATCCCGTTTTGACACATTTTTCTGCCTCCCTCAGCCTTTGGCCAAAGATGTGAACATTTTAAGGGCAAAACCCCCAAAATATGCAAAAATTTAATTTTGGGACCATTTTACCTGTGTTTGCTTCCTTTTACCAAGAAATGACCAGAGAGATGAAAAATGACTGGATTTCAGTCTTAGGCTCGGTTCACACTTGTGCGATGCGGGGACGCTGCGAATATGCAGCGTGTTACCGCATCGCATCCACACATCTAGCAGTTCCCACTGCCATATGCCATACGCAGGGGGTGTCAATTAAAAGGTAAGGACACCCCCAGTTTGATTGCATATCGCAATGCGATCGGCAAGAACGCACAGAATCGGATCGCACAAGTGTGAACCACTGTGCGATTTGATTTTGATGCAGCTCAAAAAATGCCTCCTGTGCGTCTTTGGTGCGGATGCAGTGCAAATTCAGCCATACAAAGTGTATGTCTGAAATTCGCACCGCACATGAGATCGCATGTCTTGAAGGAGCAGTGCGCTCCGAATTAAATGCGATCTCCGCAGCCGCACAAGTGTGAACGGGCACTTAAAAAGCTTTGAAATTACCTGGGAAACTGGCATTGTCTGAAACCGGAAGTGACAAACCGGAAGTGACCTCCTTAAAACCGGAAGTGGCATTAAAACACTTTTCTCCTTCACATTTTGGGCTTTAAAGTGTTGTTGTATCTGTTTTGGGGACTTTTGATCCCGTTTTGACACATTTTTCTGCCTCCCTCAGCCTTTGGCCAAAGATGTGAACATTTTAAGGGCAAAACCCCCAAAATATGCAAAAATTTAATTTTGGGACCATTTTACCTGTGTTAGCTTCCTTTTACCAAGAAATGACCAGAGAGATGAAAAATGACTGGATTTCAGTCTTAGGCTCAGTTCACACTTGTGCGATGCGGGGACGCTGCGAATATGCAGCGTGTTACCGCATCGCATCCACACATCTAGCAGTTCCCACTGCCATATGCCATACGCAGGGGGTGTCAATTAAAAGTTAACGACACCCCCAGTTTGATTGCATATCGCAATGCGATCTGCAAGAACGCACAGAATCGGATCGCACAAGTGTAAACCACTGTGCGATTTGATTTTGATGCGGCTCAAAAAATGCCTCCTGTGCGTCTTTGGTGCGGATGCAGTGCAAATTCAGCCATACAAAGTGTATGGCTGAAATTCGCACCGCACATGAGATCGCATGTTTTGAAGGAGCAGTGCGCTCCGAATTAAATGCGATCTCCGCAGCCGCACAAGTGTGAACGGGCACTTAAAAAGCTTTGAAATTACCTGGGAAACTGGCATTGTCTGAAACCGGAAGTGACAAACCGGAAGTGACCTCCTTAAAACCGGAAGTGGCATTAAAACACTTTTCTCCTTCACATTTTGGGCTTTAAAGTGTTGTATCCGTTTTGGGGACTTTTGATCCCGTTTTGACACATTTTTCTGCCTCCCTCAGCCTTTGGCCAAAGATGTGAACATTTTAAGGGCAAAACCCCCAAAATATGCAAAAATTTAATTTTGGGACCATTTTACCTGTGTTTGCTTCCTTTTACCAAGAAATGACCAGAGAGATGAAAAATGACTGGATTTCAGTCTTAGGCTCGGTTCACACTTGTGCGATGCGGGGACGCTGCGAATATGCAGCGTGTTACCGCATCGCATCCACACATCTAGCAGTTCCCACTGCCATATGCCATACGCAGGGGGTGTCAATTAAAAGTTAACGACACCCCCAGTTTGATTGCATATCGCAATGCGATCTGCAAGAACGCACAGAATCGGATTGCACAAGTGTGAACCACTGTGCGATTTGATTTTGATGCGGCTCAAAAAATGCCTCCTGTGCGTCTTTGGTGCGGATGCAGTGCAAATTCAGCCATACAAAGTGTATGGCTGAAATTCGCACCGCACATGAGATCGCATGTCTTGAAGGAGCAGTGCGCTCCGAATTAAATGCGATCTCCGCAGCCGCACAAGTGTGAACGGGCACTTAAAAAGCTTTGAAATTACCTGGGAAACTGGCATTGTCTGAAACCGGAAGTGACAAACCGGAAGTGACCTCCTTAAAACCGGAAGTGGCATTAAAACACTTTTCTCCTTCACATTTTGGGCTTTAAAGTGTTGTTGTATCCGTTTTGGGGACTTTTGATCCCGTTTTGACACATTTTTCTGCCTCCCTCAGCCTTTGGCCAAAGATGTGAACATTTTAAGGGCAAAACCCCCAAAATATGCAAAAATTTAATTTTGGGACCATTTTACCTGTGTTTGCTTCCTTTTACCAAGAAATGACCAGAGAGATGAAAAATGACTGGATTTCAGTCTTAGGCTCAGTTCACACTTGTGCGATGCGGGGACGCTGCGAATATGCAGCGTGTTACCGCATCGCATCCACACATCTAGCAGTTCCCACTGCCATATGCCATACGCAGGGGATGTCAATTAAAAGTTAACGACACCCCCAGTTTGATTGCATATCGCAGTGCGATCTGCAAGTACGCACAGAATCGGATCGCACAAGTGTGAACCACTGTGCGATTTGATTTTGATGCGGCTCAAAAAATGCCTCCTGTGCGTCTTTGGTGCGGATGCAGTGCGAATTCAGCCATACAAAGTGTATGGCTGAAATTCGCACCGCACATGAGATCTCATGTCATGAAGGAGCAGTGCGCTCTGAATTAAATGCGATCTCCTCAGCCGCACAAGTGTGAACGGGCACTTAAAAAGCTTTGAAATTACCTGGGAAACTGGCATTGTCTGAAACCGGAAGTGACAAACCGGAAGTGACCTCCTTAAAACCGGAAGTGGCATTAAAACACTTTTCTCCTTCACATTTTGGGCTTTAAAGTGTTGTTGTATCCGTTTTGGGGACTTTTGATCCAGTTTTGACACATTTTCTGCCTCCCTCAGCCTTTGGCCAAAGATGTGAACATTTTAAGGGCAAAACCCCCAAAATATGCAAAAATTTAATTTTGGGACCATTTTACCTGTGTTTGCTTCCTTTTACCAAGAAATGACCAGAGAGATGAAAAATGACTGGATTTCAGTCTTAGGCTCGGTTTACACTTGTGCGATGCGGGGACGCTGCGAATATGCAGCGTGTTACCGCATCGCATCCACACATCTAGCAGTTCCCACTGCCATATGCCATACGCAGGGGGTGTCAATTAAAAGTTAACGACACCCCCAGTTTGATTGCATATCGCAATGCGATCTGCAAGAACGCACAGAATCGGATCGCACAAGTGTGAACCACTGTGCGATTTGATTTTGATGCGGCTCAAAAAATGCCTCCTGTGCGTCTTTGGTGCGGATGCAGTGCAAATTCAGCCATACAAAGTGTATGGCTGAAATTCGCACCGCACATGAGATCGCATGTCTTGAAGGAGCAGTGCGCTCCGAATTAAATGCGATCTCCGCAGCCGTACAAGTGTGAACGGGCACTTAAAAAGCTTTGAAATTACCTGGGAAACTGGCATTGTCTGAAACCGGAAGTGACAAACCGGAAGTGACCTCCTTAAAACCGGAAGTGGCATTAAAACACTTTTCTCCTTCACATTTTGGGCTTTAAAGTGTTGTTGTATCTGTTTTGGGGACTTTTGATCCCGTTTTGACACATTTTTCTGCCTCCCTCAGCCTTTGGCCAAAGATGTGAACATTTTAAGGGCAAAACCCCCAAAATATGCAAAAATTTAATTTTGGGACCATTTTACCTGTGTTTGCTTCCTTTTACCAAGAAATGACCAGAGAGATGAAAAATGACTGGATTTCAGTCTTAGGCTCGGTTCACACTTGTGCGATGCGGGGACGCTGCGAATATGCAGCGTGTTACCGCATCGCATCCACACATCTAGCAGTTCCCACTGCCATATGCCATACGCAGGGGGTGTCAATTAAAAGGTAAGGACACCCCCAGTTTGATTGCATATCGCAATGCGATCGGCAAGAACGCACAGAATCGGATCGCACAAGTGTGAACCACTGTGCGATTTGATTTTGATGCAGCTCAAAAAATGCCTCCTGTGCGTCTTTGGTGCGGATGCAGTGCAAATTCAGCCATACAAAGTGTATGTCTGAAATTCGCACCGCACATGAGATCGCATGTCTTGAAGGAGCAGTGCGCTCCGAATTAAATGCGATCTCCGCAGCCGCACAAGTGTGAACGGGCACTTAAAAAGCTTTGAAATTACCTGGGAAACTGGCATTGTCTGAAACCGGAAGTGACAAACCGGAAGTGACCTCCTTAAAACCGGAAGTGGCATTAAAACACTTTTCTCCTTCACATTTTGGGCTTTAAAGTGTTGTTTTATCCGTTTTGGGGACTTTTGATCCAGTTTTGACACATTTTCTGCCTCCCTCAGCCTTTGGCCAAAGATGTGAACATTTTAAGGGCAAAACCCCCAAAATATGCAAAAATTTAATTTTGGGACCATTTTACCTGTGTTTGCTTCCTTTTACCAAGAAATGACCAGAGAGATGAAAAATGACTGGATTTCAGTCTTAGGCTCGGTTTACACTTGTGCGATGCGGGGACGCTGCGAATATGCAGCGTGTTACCGCATCGCATCCACACATCTAGCAGTTCCCACTGCCATATGCCATACGCAGGGGGTGTCAATTAAAAGTTAACGACACCCCCAGTTTGATTGCATATCGCAATGCGATCTGAAAGAACGCACAGAATCGGATCGCACAAGTGTGAACCACTGTGCGATTTGATTTTTATGCGGCTCAAAAAATGCCTCCTGTGCGTCTTTGGTGCGGATGCAGTGCAAATTCAGCCATACAAAGTGTATGGCTGAAATTCGCACCGCACATGAGATCGCATGTTTTGAAGGAGCAGTGCGCTCTGAATTAAATGCGATCTCCTCAGCCGCACAAGTGTGAACGGGCACTTAAAAAGCTTTGAAATTACCTGGGAAACTGGCATTGTCTGAAACCGGAAGTGACAAACCGGAAGTGACCTCCTTAAAACCGGAAGTGGCATTAAAACACTTTTCTCCTTCACATTTTGGGCTTTAAAGTGTTGTTGTATCCGTTTTGGGGACTTTTGATCCAGTTTTGACACATTTTCTGCCTCCCTCAGCCTTTGGCCAAAGATGTGAACATTTTAAGGGCAAAACCCCCAAAATATGCAAAAATTTAATTTTGGGACCATTTTACCTGTGTTTGCTTCCTTTTACCAAGAAATGACCAGAGAGATGAAAAATGACTGGATTTCAGTCTTAGGCTCGGTTTACACTTGTGCGATGCGGGGACGCTGCGAATATGCAGCGTGTTACCGCATCGCATCCACACATCTAGCAGTTCCCACTGCCATATGCCATACGCAGGGGGTGTCAATTAAAAGTTAACGACACCCCCAGTTTGATTGCATATCGCAATGCGATCTGCAAGAACGCACAGAATCGGATCGCACAAGTGTGAACCACTGTGCGATTTGATTTTGATGCGGCTCAAAAAATGCCTCCTGTGCGTCTTTGGTGCGGATGCAGTGCAAATTCAGCCATACAAAGTGTATGGCTGAAATTCGCACCGCACATGAGATCGCATGTCTTGAAGGAGCAGTGCGCTCCGAATTAAATGCGATCTCCGCAGCCGTACAAGTGTGAACGGGCACTTAAAAAGCTTTGAAATTACCTGGGAAACTGGCATTGTCTGAAACCGGAAGTGACAAACCGGAAGTGACCTCCTTAAAACCGGAAGTGGCATTAAAACACTTTTCTCCTTCACATTTTGGGCTTTAAAGTGTTGTTGTATCTGTTTTGGGGACTTTTGATCCCGTTTTGACACATTTTTCTGCCTCCCTCAGCCTTTGGCCAAAGATGTGAACATTTTAAGGGCAAAACCCCCAAAATATGCAAAAATTTAATTTTGGGACCATTTTACCTGTGTTTGCTTCCTTTTACCAAGAAATGACCAGAGAGATGAAAAATGACTGGATTTCAGTCTTAGGCTCGGTTCACACTTGTGCGATGCGGGGACGCTGCGAATATGCAGCGTGTTACCGCATCGCATCCACACATCTAGCAGTTCCCACTGCCATATGCCATACGCAGGGGGTGTCAATTAAAAGGTAAGGACACCCCCAGTTTGATTGCATATCGCAATGCGATCGGCAAGAACGCACAGAATCGGATCGCACAAGTGTGAACCACTGTGCGATTTGATTTTGATGCAGCTCAAAAAATGCCTCCTGTGCGTCTTTGGTGCGGATGCAGTGCAAATTCAGCCATACAAAGTGTATGTCTGAAATTCGCACCGCACATGAGATCGCATGTCTTGAAGGAGCAGTGCGCTCCGAATTAAATGCGATCTCCGCAGCCGCACAAGTGTGAACGGGCACTTAAAAAGCTTTGAAATTACCTGGGAAACTGGCATTGTCTGAAACCGGAAGTGACAAACCGGAAGTGACCTCCTTAAAACCGGAAGTGGCATTAAAACACTTTTCTCCTTCACATTTTGGGCTTTAAAGTGTTGTTGTATCTGTTTTGGGGACTTTTGATCCCGTTTTGACACATTTTTCTGCCTCCCTCAGCCTTTGGCCAAAGATGTGAACATTTTAAGGGCAAAACCCCCAAAATATGCAAAAATTTAATTTTGGGACCATTTTACCTGTGTTAGCTTCCTTTTACCAAGAAATGACCAGAGAGATGAAAAATGACTGGATTTCAGTCTTAGGCTCAGTTCACACTTGTGCGATGCGGGGACGCTGCGAATATGCAGCGTGTTACCGCATCGCATCCACACATCTAGCAGTTCCCACTGCCATATGCCATACGCAGGGGGTGTCAATTAAAAGTTAACGACACCCCCAGTTTGATTGCATATCGCAATGCGATCTGCAAGAACGCACAGAATCGGATTGCACAAGTGTGAACCACTGTGCGATTTGATTTTGATGCGGCTCAAAAAATGCCTCCTGTGCGTCTTTGGTGCGGATGCAGTGCAAATTCAGCCATACAAAGTGTATGGCTGAAATTCGCACCGCACATGAGATCGCATGTCTTGAAGGAGCAGTGCGCTCCGAATTAAATGCGATCTCCGCAGCCGCACAAGTGTGAACGGGCACTTAAAAAGCTTTGAAATTACCTGGGAAACTGGCATTGTCTGAAACCGGAAGTGACAAACCGGAAGTGACCTCCTTAAAACCGGAAGTGGCATTAAAACACTTTTCTCCTTCACATTTTGGGCTTTAAAGTGTTGTTGTATCCGTTTTGGGGACTTTTGATCCCGTTTTGACACATTTTTCTGCCTCCCTCAGCCTTTGGCCAAAGATGTGAACATTTTAAGGGCAAAACCCCCAAAATATGCAAAAATTTAATTTTGGGACCATTTTACCTGTGTTTGCTTCCTTTTACCAAGAAATGACCAGAGAGATGAAAAATGACTGGATTTCAGTCTTAGGCTCAGTTCACACTTGTGCGATGCGGGGACGCTGCGAATATGCAGCGTGTTACCGCATCGCATCCACACATCTAGCAGTTCCCACTGCCATATGCCATACGCAGGGGATGTCAATTAAAAGTTAACGACACCCCCAGTTTGATTGCATATCGCAGTGCGATCTGCAAGTACGCACAGAATCGGATCGCACAAGTGTGAACCACTGTGCGATTTGATTTTGATGCGGCTCAAAAAATGCCTCCTGTGCGTCTTTGGTGCGGATGCAGTGCGAATTCAGCCATACAAAGTGTATGGCTGAAATTCGCACCGCACATGAGATCTCATGTCATGAAGGAGCAGTGCGCTCTGAATTAAATGCGATCTCCTCAGCCGCACAAGTGTGAACGGGCACTTAAAAAGCTTTGAAATTACCTGGGAAACTGGCATTGTCTGAAACCGGAAGTGACAAACCGGAAGTGACCTCCTTAAAACCGGAAGTGGCATTAAAACACTTTTCTCCTTCACATTTTGGGCTTTAAAGTGTTGTTGTATCCGTTTTGGGGACTTTTGATCCAGTTTTGACACATTTTCTGCCTCCCTCAGCCTTTAGCCAAAGATGTGAACATTTTAAGGGCAAAACCCCCAAAATATGCAAAAATTTAATTTTGGGACCATTTTACCTGTGTTTGCTTCCTTTTACCAAGAAATGACCAGAGAGATGAAAAATGACTGGATTTCAGTCTTAGGCTCGGTTTACACTTGTGCGATGCGGGGACGCTGCGAATATGCAGCGTGTTACCGCATCGCATCCACACATCTAGCAGTTCCCACTGCCATATGCCATACGCAGGGGGTGTCAATTAAAAGTTAACGACACCCCCAGTTTGATTGCATATCGCAATGCGATCTGCAAGAACGCACAGAATCGGATCGCACAAGTGTAAACCACTGTGCGATTTGATTTTGATGCGGCTCAAAAAATGCCTCCTGTGCGTCTTTGGTGCGGATGCAGTGCAAATTCAGCCATACAAAGTGTATGGCTGAAATTCGCACCGCACATGAGATCGCATGTTTTGAAGGAGCAGTGCGCTCCGAATTAAATGCGATCTCCGCAGCCGCACAAGTGTGAACGGGCACTTAAAAAGCTTTGAAATTACCTGGGAAACTGGCATTGTCTGAAACCGGAAGTGACAAACCGGAAGTGACCTCCTTAAAACCGGAAGTGGCATTAAAACACTTTTCTCCTTCACATTTTGGGCTTTAAAGTGTTGTTGTATCTGTTTTGGGGACTTTTGATCCCGTTTTGACACATTTTTCTGCCTCCCTCAGCCTTTGGCCAAAGATGTGAACATTTTAAGGGCAAAACCCCCAAAATATGCAAAAATTTAATTTTGGGACCATTTTACCTGTGTTTGCTTCCTTTTACCAAGAAATGACCAGAGAGATGAAAAATGACTGGATTTCAGTCTTAGGCTCAGTTCACACTTGTGCGATGCGGGGACGCTGCGAATATGCAGCGTGTTACCGCATCGCATCCACACATCTAGCAGTTCCCACTGCCATATGCCATACGCAGGGGGTGTCAATTAAAAGTTAACGACACCCCCAGTTTGATTGCATATCGCAGTGCGATCTGCAAGTACGCACAGAATCGGATCGCACAAGTGTGAACCACTGTGTGATTTGATTTTGATGCGGCTCAAAAAATGCCTCCTGTGCGTCTTTGGTGCGGATGCAGTGCGAATTCAGCCATACAAAGTGTATGGCTGAAATTCGCACCGCACATGAGATCTCATGTCATGAAGGAGCAGTGCGCTCTGAATTAAATGCGATCTCCTCAGCCGCACAAGTGTGAACGGGCACTTAAAAAGCTTTGAAATTACCTGGGAAACTGGCATTGTCTGAAACCGGAAGTGACAAACCGGAAGTGACCTCCTTAAAACCGGAAGTGGCATTAAAACACTTTTCTCCTTCACATTTTGGGCTTTAAAGTGTTGTTGTATCCGTTTTGGGGACTTTTGATCCAGTTTTGACACATTTTCTGCCTCCCTCAGCCTTTGGCCAAAGATGTGAACATTTTAAGGGCAAAACCCCCAAAATATGCAAAAATTTAATTTTGGGACCATTTTACCTGTGTTTGCTTCCTTTTACCAAGAAATGACCAGAGAGATGAAAAATGACTGGATTTCAGTCTTAGGCTCGGTTTACACTTGTGCGATGCGGGGACGCTGCGAATATGCAGCGTGTTACCGCATCGCATCCACACATCTAGCAGTTCCCACTGCCATATGCCATACGCAGGGGGTGTCAATTAAAAGTTAACGACACCCCCAGTTTGATTGCATATCGCAATGCGATCTGCAAGAACGCACAGAATCGGATCGCACAAGTGTGAACCACTGTGCGATTTGATTTTTATGCGGCTCAAAAAATGCCTCCTGTGCGTCTTTGGTGCGGATGCAGTGCAAATTCAGCCATACAAAGTGTATGGCTGAAATTCGCACCGCACATGAGATCGCATGTTTTGAAGGAGCAGTGCGCTCCGAATTAAATGCGATCTCCGCAGCCGCACAAGTGTGAACGGGCACTTAAAAAGCTTTGAAATTACCTGGGAAACTGGCATTGTCTGAAACCGGAAGTGACAAACCGGAAGTGACCTCCTTAAAACCGGAAGTGGCATTAAAACACTTTTCTCCTTCACATTTTGGGCTTTAAAGTTTTGTTGTATCCGTTTTGGGGACTTTTGATCCCGTTTTGACACATTTTTCTGCCTCCCTCAGCCTTTGGCCAAAGATGTGAACATTTTAAGGGCAAAACCCCCAAAATATGCAAAAATTTAATTTTGGGACCATTTTACCTGTGTTTGCTTCCTTTTACCAAGAAATGACCAGAGAGATGAAAAATGACTGGATTTCAGTCTTAGGCTCGGTTCACACTTGTGCGATGCGGGGACGCTGCGAATATGCAGCGTGTTACCGCATCGCATCCACACATCTAGCAGTTCCCACTGCCATATGCCATACGCAGGGGGTGTCAATTAAAAGTTAACGACACCCCCAGTTTGATTGCATATCGCAATGCGATCTGCAAGAACGCACAGAATCGGATTGCACAAGTGTGAACCACTGTGCGATTTGATTTTGATGCGGCTCAAAAAATGCCTCCTGTGCGTCTTTGGTGCGGATGCAGTGCAAATTCAGCCATACAAAGTGTATGGCTGAAATTCGCACCGCACATGAGATCGCATGTCTTGAAGGAGCAGTGCGCTCCGAATTAAATGCGATCTCCGCAGCCGCACAAGTGTGAACGGGCACTTAAAAAGCTTTGAAATTACCTGGGAAACTGGCATTGTCTGAAACCGGAAGTGACAAACCGGAAGTGACCTCCTTAAAACCGGAAGTGGCATTAAAACACTTTTCTCCTTCACATTTTGGGCTTTAAAGTGTTGTTGTATCCGTTTTGGGGACTTTTGATCCCGTTTTGACACATTTTTCTGCCTCCCTCAGCCTTTGGCCAAAGATGTGAACATTTTAAGGGCAAAACCCCCAAAATATGCAAAAATTTAATTTTGGGACCATTTTACCTGTGTTTGCTTCCTTTTACCAAGAAATGACCAGAGAGATGAAAAATGACTGGATTTCAGTCTTAGGCTCAGTTCACACTTGTGCGATGCGGGGACGCTGCGAATATGCAGCGTGTTACCGCATCGCATCCACACATCTAGCAGTTCCCACTGCCATATGCCATACGCAGGGGGTGTCAATTAAAAGTTAACGACACCCCCAGTTTGATTGCATATCGCAGTGCGATCTGCAAGTACGCACAGAATCGGATCGCACAAGTGTGAACCACTGTGCGATTTGATTTTGATGCGGCTCAAAAAATGCCTCCTGTGCGTCTTTGGTGCGGATGCAGTGCGAATTCAGCCATACAAAGTGTATGGCTGAAATTCGCACCGCACATGAGATCTCATGTCATGAAGGAGCAGTGCGCTCTGAATTAAATGCGATCTCCTCAGCCGCACAAGTGTGAACGGGCACTTAAAAAGCTTTGAAATTACCTGGGAAACTGGCATTGTCTGAAACCGGAAGTGACAAACCGGAAGTGACCTCCTTAAAACCGGAAGTGGCATTAAAACACTTTTCTCCTTCACATTTTGGGCTTTAAAGTGTTGTTGTTTCCGTTTTGGGGACTTTTGATCCAGTTTTGACACATTTTCTGCCTCCCTCAGCCTTTAGCCAAAGATGTGAACATTTTAAGGGCAAAACCCCCAAAATATGCAAAAATTTAATTTTGGGACCATTTTACCTGTGTTTGCTTCCTTTTACCAAGAAATGACCAGAGAGATGAAAAATGACTGGATTTCAGTCTTAGGCTCGGTTTACACTTGTGCGATGCGGGGACGCTGCGAATATGCAGCGTGTTACCGCATCGCATCCACACATCTAGCAGTTCCCACTGCCATATGCCATACGCAGGGGGTGTCAATTAAAAGTTAACGACACCCCCAGTTTGATTGCATATCGCAATGCGATCTGCAAGAACGCACAGAATCGGATCGCACAAGTGTGAACCACTGTGCGATTTGATTTTGATGCAGCTCAAAAAATGCCTCCTGTGCGTCTTTGGTGCGGATGCAGTGCAAATTCAGCCATACAAAGTGTATGTCTGAAATTCGCACCGCACATGAGATCGCATGTCTTGAAGGAGCAGTGCGCTCCGAATTAAATGCGATCTCCGCAGCCGCACAAGTGTGAACGGGCACTTAAAAAGCTTTGAAATTACCTGGGAAACTGGCATTGTCTGAAACCGGAAGTGACAAACCGGAAGTGACCTCCTTAAAACCGGAAGTGGCATTAAAACACTTTTCTCCTTCACATTTTGGGCTTTAAAGTGTTGTTGTATCTGTTTTGGGGACTTTTGATCCAGTTTTGACACATTTTCTGCCTCCCTCAGCCTTTGGCCAAAGATGTGAACATTTTAAGGGCAAAACCCCCAAAATATGCAAAAATTTAATTTTGGGACCATTTTACCTGTGTTTGCTTCCTTTTACCAAGAAATGACCAGAGAGATGAAAAATGACTGGATTTCAGTCTTAGGCTCGGTTTACACTTGTGCGATGCGGGGACGCTGCGAATATGCAGCGTGTTACCGCATCGCATCCACACATCTAGCAGTTCCCACTGCCATATGCCATACGCAGGGGGTGTCAATTAAAAGTTAACGACACCCCCAGTTTGATTGCATATCGCAATGCGATCTGCAAGAACGCACAGAATCGGATCGCACAAGTGTGAACCACTGTGCGATTTGATTTTTATGCGGCTCAAAAAATGCCTCCTGTGCGTCTTTGGTGCGGATGCAGTGCAAATTCAGCCATACAAAGTGTATGGCTGAAATTCGCACCGCACATGAGATCGCATGTTTTGAAGGAGCAGTGCGCTCCGAATTAAATGCGATCTCCGCAGCCGCACAAGTGTGAACGGGCACTTAAAAAGCTTTGAAATTACCTGGGAAACTGGCATTGTCTGAAACCGGAAGTGACAAACCGGAAGTGACCTCCTTAAAACCGGAAGTGGCATTAAAACACTTTTCTCCTTCACATTTTGGGCTTTAAAGTTTTGTTGTATCCGTTTTGGGGACTTTTGATCCCGTTTTGACACATTTTTCTGCCTCCCTCAGCCTTTGGCCAAAGATGTGAACATTTTAACGGCAAAACCCCCAAAATATGCAAAAATTTAATTTTGGGACCATTTTACCTGTGTTTGCTTCCTTTTACCAAGAAATGACCAGAGAGATGAAAAATGACTGGATTTCAGTCTTAGGCTCGGTTCACACTTGTGCGATGCGGGGACGCTGCGAATATGCAGCGTGTTACCGCATCGCATCCACACATCTAGCAGTTCCCACTGCCATATGCCATACGCAGGGGGTGTCAATTAAAAGTTAACGACACCCCCAGTTTGATTGCATATCGCAATGCGATCTGCAAGAACGCACAGAATCGGATTGCACAAGTGTGAACCACTGTGCGATTTGATTTTGATGCGGCTCAAAAAATGCCTCCTGTGCGTCTTTGGTGCGGATGCAGTGCAAATTCAGCCATACAAAGTGTATGGCTGAAATTCGCACCGCACATGAGATCGCATGTCTTGAAGGAGCAGTGCGCTCCGAATTAAATGCGATCTCCGCAGCCGCACAAGTGTGAACGGGCACTTAAAAAGCTTTGAAATTACCTGGGAAACTGGCATTGTCTGAAACCGGAAGTGACAAACCGGAAGTGACCTCCTTAAAACCGGAAGTGGCATTAAAACACTTTTCTCCTTCACATTTTGGGCTTTAAAGTGTTGTTGTATCCGTTTTGGGGACTTTTGATCCCGTTTTGACACATTTTTCTGCCTCCCTCAGCCTTTGGCCAAAGATGTGAACATTTTAAGGGCAAAACCCCCAAAATATGCAAAAATTTAATTTTGGGACCATTTTACCTGTGTTTGCTTCCTTTTACCAAGAAATGACCAGAGAGATGAAAAATGACTGGATTTCAGTCTTAGGCTCAGTTCACACTTGTGCGATGCGGGGACGCTGCGAATATGCAGCGTGTTACCGCATCGCATCCACACATCTAGCAGTTCCCACTGCCATATGCCATACGCAGGGGGTGTCAATTAAAAGTTAACGACACCCCCAGTTTGATTGCATATCGCAGTGCGATCTGCAAGTACGCACAGAATCGGATCGCACAAGTGTGAACCACTGTGCGATTTGATTTTGATGCGGCTCAAAAAATGCCTCCTGTGCGTCTTTGGTGTGGATGCAGTGCGAATTCAGCCATACAAAGTGTATGGCTGAAATTCGCACCGCACATGAGATCTCATGTCATGAAGGAGCAGTGCGCTCTGAATTAAATGCGATCTCCTCAGCCGCACAAGTGTGAACGGGCACTTAAAAAGCTTTGAAATTACCTGGGAAACTGGCATTGTCTGAAACCGGAAGTGACAAACCGGAAGTGACCTCCTTAAAACCGGAAGTGGCATTAAAACACTTTTCTCCTTCACATTTTGGGCTTTAAAGTGTTGTTGTATCCGTTTTGGGGACTTTTGATCCAGTTTTGACACATTTTCTGCCTCCCTCAGCCTTTAGCCAAAGATGTGAACATTTTAAGGGCAAAACCCCCAAAATATGCAAAAATTTAATTTTGGGACCATTTTACCTGTGTTTGCTTCCTTTTACCAAGAAATGACCAGAGAGATGAAAAATGACTGGATTTCAGTCTTAGGCTCGGTTTACACTTGTGCGATGCGGGGACGCTGCGAATATGCAGCGTGTTACCGCATCGCATCCACACATCTAGCAGTTCCCACTGCCATATGCCATACGCAGGGGGTGTCAATTAAAAGTTAACGACACCCCCAGTTTGATTGCATATCGCAATGCGATCTGCAAGAACGCACAGAATCGGATCGCACAAGTGTGAACCACTGTGCGATTTGATTTTGATGCGGCTCAAAAAATGCCTCCTGTGCGTCTTTGGTGCGGATGCAGTGCAAATTCAGCCATACAAAGTGTATGGCTGAAATTCGCACCGCACATGAGATCGCATGTTTTGAAGGAGCAGTGCGCTCCGAATTAAATGCGATCTCCGCAGCCGCACAAGTGTGAACGGGCACTTAAAAAGCTTTGAAATTACCTGGGAAACTGGCATTGTCTGAAACCGGAAGTGACAAACCGGAAGTGACCTCCTTAAAACCGGAAGTGGCATTAAAACACTTTTCTCCTTCACATTTTGGGCTTTAAAGTGTTGTTGTATCCGTTTTGGGGACTTTTGATCCCGTTTTGACACATTTTTCTGCCTCCCTCAGCCTTTGGCCAAAGATGTGAACATTTTAAGGGCAAAACCCCCAAAATATGCAAAAATTTAATTTTGGGACCATTTTACCTGTGTTTGCTTCCTTTTACCAAGAAATGACCAGAGAGATAAAAAATGACTGGATTTCAGTCTTAGGCTCGGTTCACACTTGTGCGATGCGGGGACGCTGCGAATATGCAGCGTGTTACCGCATCGCATCCACACATCTAGCAGTTCCCACTGCCATATGCCATACGCAGGGGGTGTCAATTAAAAGTTAACGACACCCCCAGTTTGATTGCATATCGCAATGCGATCTGCAAGAACGCACAGAATCGGATTGCACAAGTGTGAACCACTGTGCGATTTGATTTTGATGCGGCTCAAAAAATGCCTCCTGTGCGTCTTTGGTGCGGATGCAGTGCAAATTCAGCCATACAAAGTGTATGGCTGAAATTCGCACCGCACATGAGATCGCATGTCTTGAAGGAGCAGTGCGCTCCGAATTAAATGCGATCTCCGCAGCCGCACAAGTGTGAACGGGCACTTAAAAAGCTTTGAAATTACCTGGGAAACTGGCATTGTCTGAAACCGGAAGTGACAAACCGGAAGTGACCTCCTTAAAACCGGAAGTGGCATTAAAACACTTTTCTCCTTCACATTTTGGGCTTTAAAGTGTTGTTGTATCCGTTTTGGGGACTTTTGATCCCGTTTTGACACATTTTTCTGCCTCCCTCAGCCTTTGGCCAAAGATGTGAACATTTTAAGGGCAAAACCCCCAAAATATGCAAAAATTTAATTTTGGGACCATTTTACCTGTGTTTGCTTCCTTTTACCAAGAAATGACCAGAGAGATGAAAAATGACTGGATTTCAGTCTTAGGCTCAGTTCACACTTGTGCGATGCGGGGACGCTGCGAATATGCAGCGTGTTACCGCATCGCATCCACACATCTAGCAGTTCCCACTGCCATATGCCATACGCAGGGGGTGTCAATTAAAAGTTAACGACACCCCCAGTTTGATTGCATATCGCAGTGCGATCTGCAAGTACGCACAGAATCGGATCGCACAAGTGTGAACCACTGTGCGATTTGATTTTGATGCGGCTCAAAAAATGCCTCCTGTGCGTCTTTGGTGCGGATGCAGTGCGAATTCAGCCATACAAAGTGTATGGCTGAAATTCGCACCGCACATGAGATCTCATGTCATGAAGGAGCAGTGCGCTCTGAATTAAATGCGATCTCCTCAGCCGCACAAGTGTGAACGGGCACTTAAAAAGCTTTGAAATTACCTGGGAAACTGGCATTGTCTGAAACCGGAAGTGACAAACCGGAAGTGACCTCCTTAAAACCGGAAGTGGCATTAAAACACTTTTCTCCTTCACATTTTGGGCTTTAAAGTGTTGTTGTTTCCGTTTTGGGGACTTTTGATCCAGTTTTGACACATTTTCTGCCTCCCTCAGCCTTTGGCCAAAGATGTGAACATTTTAAGGGCAAAACCCCCAAAATATGCAAAAATTTAATTTTGGGACCATTTTACCTGTGTTTGCTTCCTTTTACCAAGAAATGACCAGAGAGATGAAAAATGACTGGATTTCAGTCTTAGGCTCGGTTTACACTTGTGCGATGCGGGGACGCTGCGAATATGCAGCGTGTTACCGCATCGCATCCACACATCTAGCAGTTCCCACTGCCATATGCCATACGCAGGGGGTGTCAATTAAAAGTTAACGACACCCCCAGTTTGATTGCATATCGCAATGCGATCTGCAAGAACGCACAGAATCGGATCGCACAAGTGTGAACCACTGTGCGATTTGATTTTGATGCAGCTCAAAAAATGCCTCCTGTGCGTCTTTGGTGCGGATGCAGTGCAAATTCAGCCATACAAAGTGTATGTCTGAAATTCGCACCGCACATGAGATCGCATGTCTTGAAGGAGCAGTGCGCTCCGAATTAAATGCGATCTCCGCAGCCGCACAAGTGTGAACGGGCACTTAAAAAGCTTTGAAATTACCTGGGAAACTGGCATTGTCTGAAACCGGAAGTGACAAACCGGAAGTGACCTCCTTAAAACCGGAAGTGGCATTAAAACACTTTTCTCCTTCACATTTTGGGCTTTAAAGTGTTGTTGTATCTGTTTTGGGGACTTTTGATCCCGTTTTGACACATTTTTCTGCCTCCCTCAGCCTTTGGCCAAAGATGTGAACATTTTAAGGGCAAAACCCCCAAAATATGCAAAAATTTAATTTTGGGACCATTTTACCTGTGTTTGCTTCCTTTTACCAAGAAATGACCAGAGAGATGAAAAATGACTGGATTTCAGTCTTAGGCTCAGTTCACACTTGTGCGATGCGGGGACGCTGCGAATATGCAGCGTGTTACCGCATCGCATCCACACATCTAGCAGTTCCCACTGCCATATGCCATACGCAGGGGGTGTCAATTAAAAGTTAACGACACCCCCAGTTTGATTGCATATCGCAATGCGATCTGCAAGAACGCACAGAATCGGATCGCACAAGTGTGAACCACTGTGCGATTTGATTTTTATGCGGCTCAAAAAATGCCTCCTGTGCGTCTTTGGTGCGGATGCAGTGCAAATTCAGCCATACAAAGTGTATGGCTGAAATTTGCACCGCACATGAGATCGCATGTTTTGAAGGAGCAGTGCGCTCCGAATTAAATGCGATCTCCGCAGCCGCACAAGTGTGAACGGGCACTTAAAAAGCTTTGAAATTACCTGGGAAACTGGCATTGTCTGAAACCGGAAGTGACAAACCGGAAGTGACCTCCTTAAAACCGGAAGTGGCATTAAAACACTTTTCTCCTTCACATTTTGGGCTTTAAAGTTTTGTTGTATCCGTTTTGGGGACTTTTGATCCCGTTTTGACACATTTTTCTGCCTCCCTCAGCCTTTGGCCAAAGATGTGAACATTTTAAGGGCAAAACCCCCAAAATATGCAAAAATTTAATTTTGGGACCATTTTACCTGTGTTTGCTTCCTTTTACCAAGAAATGACCAGAGAGATGAAAAATGACTGGATTTCAGTCTTAGGCTCGGTTCACACTTGTGCGATGCGGGGACGCTGCGAATATGCAGCGTGTTACCGCATCGCATCCACACATCTAGCAGTTCCCACTGCCATATGCCATACGCAGGGGGTGTCAATTAAAAGTTAACGACACCCCCAGTTTGATTGCATATCGCAATGCGATCTGCAAGAACGCACAGAATCGGATTGCACAAGTGTGAACCACTGTGCGATTTGATTTTGATGCGGCTCAAAAAATGCCTCCTGTGCGTCTTTGGTGCGGATGCAGTGCAAATTCAGCCATACAAAGTGTATGGCTGAAATTCGCACCGCACATGAGATCGCATGTCTTGAAGGAGCAGTGCGCTCCGAATTAAATGCGATCTCCGCAGCCGCACAAGTGTGAACGGGCACTTAAAAAGCTTTGAAATTACCTGGGAAACTGGCATTGTCTGAAACCGGAAGTGACAAACCGGAAGTGACCTCCTTAAAACCGGAAGTGGCATTAAAACACTTTTCTCCTTCACATTTTGGGCTTTAAAGTGTTGTTGTATCCGTTTTGGGGACTTTTGATCCCGTTTTGACACATTTTTCTGCCTCCCTCAGCCTTTGGCCAAAGATGTGAACATTTTAAGGGCAAAACCCCCAAAATATGCAAAAATTTAATTTTGGGACCATTTTACCTGTGTTTGCTTCCTTTTACCAAGAAATGACCAGAGAGATGAAAAATGACTGGATTTCAGTCTTAGGCTCAGTTCACACTTGTGCGATGCGGGGACGCTGCGAATATGCAGCGTGTTACCGCATCGCATCCACACATCTAGCAGTTCCCACTGCCATATGCCATACGCAGGGGGTGTCAATTAAAAGTTAACGACACCCCCAGTTTGATTGCATATCGCAGTGCGATCTGCAAGTACGCACAGAATCGGATCGCACAAGTGTGAACCACTGTGCGATTTGATTTTGATGCGGCTCAAAAAATGCCTCCTGTGCGTCTTTGGTGCGGATGCAGTGCGAATTCAGCCATACAAAGTGTATGGCTGAAATTCGCACCGCACATGAGATCTCATGTCATGAAGGAGCAGTGCGCTCTGAATTAAATGCGATCTCCTCAGCCGCACAAGTGTGAACGGGCACTTAAAAAGCTTTGAAATTACCTGGGAAACTGGCATTGTCTGAAACCGGAAGTGACAAACCGGAAGTGACCTCCTTAAAACCGGAAGTGGCATTAAAACACTTTTCTCCTTCACATTTTGGGCTTTAAAGTGTTGTTGTTTCCGTTTTGGGGACTTTTGATCCAGTTTTGACACATTTTCTGCCTCCCTCAGCCTTTGGCCAAAGATGTGAACATTTTAAGGGCAAAACCCCCAAAATATGCAAAAATTTAATTTTGGGACCATTTTACCTGTGTTTGCTTCCTTTTACCAAGAAATGACCAGAGAGATGAAAAATGACTGGATTTCAGTCTTAGGCTCGGTTTACACTTGTGCGATGCGGGGACGCTGCGAATATGCAGCGTGTTACCGCATCGCATCCACACATCTAGCAGTTCCCACTGCCATATGCCATACGCAGGGGGTGTCAATTAAAAGTTAACGACACCCCCAGTTTGATTGCATATCGCAATGCGATCTGCAAGAACGCACAGAATCGGATCGCACAAGTGTGAACCACTGTGCGATTTGATTTTGATGCAGCTCAAAAAATGCCTCCTGTGCGTCTTTGGTGCGGATGCAGTGCAAATTCAGCCATACAAAGTGTATGTCTGAAATTCGCACCGCACATGAGATCGCATGTCTTGAAGGAGCAGTGCGCTCCGAATTAAATGCGATCTCCGCAGCCGCACAAGTGTGAACGGGCACTTAAAAAGCTTTGAAATTACCTGGGAAACTGGCATTGTCTGAAACCGGAAGTGACAAACCGGAAGTGACCTCCTTAAAACCGGAAGTGGCATTAAAACACTTTTCTCCTTCACATTTTGGGCTTTAAAGTGTTGTTGTATCTGTTTTGGGGACTTTTGATCCAGTTTTGACACATTTTCTGCCTCCCTCAGCCTTTGGCCAAAGATGTGAACATTTTAAGGGCAAAACCCCCAAAATATGCAAAAATTTAATTTTGGGACCATTTTACCTGTGTTTGCTTCCTTTTACCAAGAAATGACCAGAGAGATGAAAAATGACTGGATTTCAGTCTTAGGCTCGGTTTACACTTGTGCGATGCGGGGACGCTGCGAATATGCAGCGTGTTACCGCATCGCATCCACACATCTAGCAGTTCCCACTGCCATATGCCATACGCAGGGGGTGTCAATTAAAAGTTAACGACACCCCCAGTTTGATTGCATATCGCAATGCGATCTGCAAGAACGCACAGAATCGGATCGCACAAGTGTGAACCACTGTGCGATTTGATTTTGATGCGGCTCAAAAAATGCCTCCTGTGCGTCTTTGGTGCGGATGCAGTGCAAATTCAGCCATACAAAGTGTATGGCTGAAATTCGCACCGCACATGAGATCGCATGTTTTGAAGGAGCAGTGCGCTCCGAATTAAATGCGATCTCCGCAGCCGCACAAGTGTGAACGGGCACTTAAAAAGCTTTGAAATTACCTGGGAAACTGGCATTGTCTGAAACCGGAAGTGACAAACCGGAAGTGACCTCCTTAAAACCGGAAGTGGCATTAAAACACTTTTCTCCTTCACATTTTGGGCTTTAAAGTTTTGTTGTATCCGTTTTGGGGACTTTTGATCCCGTTTTGACACATTTTTCTGCCTCCCTCAGCCTTTGGCCAAAGATGTGAACATTTTAAGGGCAAAACCCCCAAAATATGCAAAAATTTAATTTTGGGACCATTTTACCTGTGTTTGCTTCCTTTTACCAAGAAATGACCAGAGAGATGAAAAATGACTGGATTTCAGTCTTAGGCTCGGTTCACACTTGTGCGATGCGGGGACGCTGCGAATATGCAGCGTGTTACCGCATCGCATCCACACATCTAGCAGTTCCCACTGCCATATGCCATACGCAGGGGGTGTCAATTAAAAGTTAACGACACCCCCAGTTTGATTGCATATCGCAATGCGATCTGCAAGAACGCACAGAATCGGATTGCACAAGTGTGAACCACTGTGCGATTTGATTTTGATGCGGCTCAAAAAATGCCTCCTGTGCGTCTTTGGTGCGGATGCAGTGCAAATTCAGCCATACAAAGTGTATGGCTGAAATTCGCACCGCACATGAGATCGCATGTCTTGAAGGAGCAGTGCGCTCCGAATTAAATGCGATCTCCGCAGCCGCACAAGTGTGAACGGGCACTTAAAAAGCTTTGAAATTACCTGGGAAACTGGCATTGTCTGAAACCGGAAGTGACAAACCGGAAGTGACCTCCTTAAAACCGGAAGTGGCATTAAAACACTTTTCTCCTTCACATTTTGGGCTTTAAAGTGTTGTTGTATCCGTTTTGGGGACTTTTGATCCCGTTTTGACACATTTTTCTGCCTCCCTCAGCCTTTGGCCAAAGATGTGAACATTTTAACGGCAAAACCCCCAAAATATGCAAAAATTTAATTTTGGGACCATTTTACCTGTGTTTGCTTCCTTTTACCAAGAAATGACCAGAGAGATGAAAAATGACTGGATTTCAGTCTTAGGCTCAGTTCACACTTGTGCGATGCGGGGACGCTGCGAATATGCAGCGTGTTACCGCATCGCATCCACACATCTAGCAGTTCCCACTGCCATATGCCATACGCAGGGGGTGTCAATTAAAAGTTAACGACACCCCCAGTTTGATTGCATATCGCAGTGCGATCTGCAAGTACGCACAGAATCGGATCGCACAAGTGTGAACCACTGTGCGATTTGATTTTGATGCGGCTCAAAAAATGCCTCCTGTGCGTCTTTGGTGTGGATGCAGTGCGAATTCAGCCATACAAAGTGTATGGCTGAAATTCGCACCGCACATGAGATCTCATGTCATGAAGGAGCAGTGCGCTCTGAATTAAATGCGATCTCCTCAGCCGCACAAGTGTGAACGGGCACTTAAAAAGCTTTGAAATTACCTGGGAAACTGGCATTGTCTGAAACCGGAAGTGACAAACCGGAAGTGACCTCCTTAAAACCGGAAGTGGCATTAAAACACTTTTCTCCTTCACATTTTGGGCTTTAAAGTGTTGTTGTATCCGTTTTGGGGACTTTTGATCCAGTTTTGACACATTTTCTGCCTCCCTCAGCCTTTAGCCAAAGATGTGAACATTTTAAGGGCAAAACCCCCAAAATATGCAAAAATTTAATTTTGGGACCATTTTACCTGTGTTTGCTTCCTTTTACCAAGAAATGACCAGAGAGATGAAAAATGACTGGATTTCAGTCTTAGGCTCGGTTTACACTTGTGCGATGCGGGGACGCTGCGAATATGCAGCGTGTTACCGCATCGCATCCACACATCTAGCAGTTCCCACTGCCATATGCCATACGCAGGGGGTGTCAATTAAAAGTTAACGACACCCCCAGTTTGATTGCATATCGCAATGCGATCTGCATGAACGCACAGAATCGGATCGCACAAGTGTGAACCACTGTGCGATTTGATTTTGATGCGGCTCAAAAAATGCCTCCTGTGCGTCTTTGGTGCGGATGCAGTGCAAATTCAGCCATACAAAGTGTATGGCTGAAATTCGCACCGCACATGAGATCGCATGTTTTGAAGGAGCAGTGCGCTCCGAATTAAATGCGATCTCCGCAGCCGCACAAGTGTGAACGGGCACTTAAAAAGCTTTGAAATTACCTGGGAAACTGGCATTGTCTGAAACCGGAAGTGACAAACCGGAAGTGACCTCCTTAAAACCGGAAGTGGCATTAAAACACTTTTCTCCTTCACATTTTGGGCTTTAAAGTGTTGTTGTATCCGTTTTGGGGACTTTTGATCCCGTTTTGACACATTTTTCTGCCTCCCTCAGCCTTTGGCCAAAGATGTGAACATTTTAAGGGCAAAACCCCCAAAATATGCAAAAATTTAATTTTGGGACCATTTTACCTGTGTTTGCTTCCTTTTACCAAGAAATGACCAGAGAGATGAAAAATGACTGGATTTCAGTCTTAGGCTCGGTTTACACTTGTGCGATGCGGGGACGCTGCGAATATGCAGCGTGTTACCGCATCGCATCCACACATCTAGCAGTTCCCACTGCCATATGCCATACGCAGGGGGTGTCAATTAAAAGTTAACGACACCCCCAGTTTGATTGCATATCGCAATGCGATCTGCAAGAACGCACAGAATCGGATCGCACAAGTGTGAACCACTGTGCGATTTGATTTTGATGCGGCTCAAAAAATGCCTCCTGTGCGTCTTTGGTGCGGATGCAGTGCAAATTCAGCCATACAAAGTGTATGGCTGAAATTCGCACCGCACATGAGATCGCATGTTTTGAAGGAGCAGTGCGCTCCGAATTAAATGCGATCTCCGCAGCCGCACAAGTGTGAACGGGCACTTAAAAAGCTTTGAAATTACCTGGGAAACTGGCATTGTCTGAAACCGGAAGTGACAAACCGGAAGTGACCTCCTTAAAACCGGAAGTGGCATTAAAACACTTTTCTCCTTCACATTTTGGGCTTTAAAGTTTTGTTGTATCCGTTTTGGGGACTTTTGATCCCGTTTTGACACATTTTTCTGCCTCCCTCAGCCTTTGGCCAAAGATGTGAACATTTTAAGGGCAAAACCCCCAAAATATGCAAAAATTTAATTTTGGGACCATTTTACCTGTGTTTGCTTCCTTTTACCAAGAAATGACCAGAGAGATGAAAAATGACTGGATTTCAGTCTTAGGCTCGGTTCACACTTGTGCGATGCGGGGACGCTGCGAATATGCAGCGTGTTACCGCATCGCATCCACACATCTAGCAGTTCCCACTGCCATATGCCATACGCAGGGGGTGTCAATTAAAAGTTAACGACACCCCCAGTTTGATTGCATATCGCAATGCGATCTGCAAGAACGCACAGAATCGGATTGCACAAGTGTGAACCACTGTGCGATTTGATTTTGATGCGGCTCAAAAAATGCCTCCTGTGCGTCTTTGGTGCGGATGCAGTGCAAATTCAGCCATACAAAGTGTATGGCTGAAATTCGCACCGCACATGAGATCGCATGTCTTGAAGGAGCAGTGCGCTCCGAATTAAATGCGATCTCCGCAGCCGCACAAGTGTGAACGGGCACTTAAAAAGCTTTGAAATTACCTGGGAAACTGGCATTGTCTGAAACCGGAAGTGACAAACCGGAAGTGACCTCCTTAAAACCGGAAGTGGCATTAAAACACTTTTCTCCTTCACATTTTGGGCTTTAAAGTGTTGTTGTATCCGTTTTGGGGACTTTTGATCCCGTTTTGACACATTTTTCTGCCTCCCTCAGCCTTTGGCCAAAGATGTGAACATTTTAACGGCAAAACCCCCAAAATATGCAAAAATTTAATTTTGGGACCATTTTACCTGTGTTTGCTTCCTTTTACCAAGAAATGACCAGAGAGATGAAAAATGACTGGATTTCAGTCTTAGGCTCAGTTCACACTTGTGCGATGCGGGGACGCTGCGAATATGCAGCGTGTTACCGCATCGCATCCACACATCTAGCAGTTCCCACTGCCATATGCCATACGCAGGGGGTGTCAATTAAAAGTTAACGACACCCCCAGTTTGATTGCATATCGCAGTGCGATCTGCAAGTACGCACAGAATCGGATCGCACAAGTGTGAACCACTGTGCGATTTGATTTTGATGCGGCTCAAAAAATGCCTCCTGTGCGTCTTTGGTGTGGATGCAGTGCGAATTCAGCCATACAAAGTGTATGGCTGAAATTCGCACCGCACATGAGATCTCATGTCATGAAGGAGCAGTGCGCTCTGAATTAAATGCGATCTCCTCAGCCGCACAAGTGTGAACGGGCACTTAAAAAGCTTTGAAATTACCTGGGAAACTGGCATTGTCTGAAACCGGAAGTGACAAACCGGAAGTGACCTCCTTAAAACCGGAAGTGGCATTAAAACACTTTTCTCCTTCACATTTTGGGCTTTAAAGTGTTGTTGTATCCGTTTTGGGGACTTTTGATCCAGTTTTGACACATTTTCTGCCTCCCTCAGCCTTTAGCCAAAGATGTGAACATTTTAAGGGCAAAACCCCCAAAATATGCAAAAATTTAATTTTGGGACCATTTTACCTGTGTTTGCTTCCTTTTACCAAGAAATGACCAGAGAGATGAAAAATGACTGGATTTCAGTCTTAGGCTCGGTTTACACTTGTGCGATGCGGGGACGCTGCGAATATGCAGCGTGTTACCGCATCGCATCCACACATCTAGCAGTTCCCACTGCCATATGCCATACGCAGGGGGTGTCAATTAAAAGTTAACGACACCCCCAGTTTGATTGCATATCGCAATGCGATCTGCATGAACGCACAGAATCGGATCGCACAAGTGTGAACCACTGTGCGATTTGATTTTGATGCGGCTCAAAAAATGCCTCCTGTGCGTCTTTGGTGCGGATGCAGTGCAAATTCAGCCATACAAAGTGTATGGCTGAAATTCGCACCGCACATGAGATCGCATGTTTTGAAGGAGCAGTGCGCTCCGAATTAAATGCGATCTCCGCAGCCGCACAAGTGTGAACGGGCACTTAAAAAGCTTTGAAATTACCTGGGAAACTGGCATTGTCTGAAACCGGAAGTGACAAACCGGAAGTGACCTCCTTAAAACCGGAAGTGGCATTAAAACACTTTTCTCCTTCACATTTTGGGCTTTAAAGTGTTGTTGTATCCGTTTTGGGGACTTTTGATCCCGTTTTGACACATTTTTCTGCCTCCCTCAGCCTTTGGCCAAAGATGTGAACATTTTAAGGGCAAAACCCCCAAAATATGCAAAAATTTAATTTTGGGACCATTTTACCTGTGTTTGCTTCCTTTTACCAAGAAATGACCAGAGAGATGAAAAATGACTGGATTTCAGTCTTAGGCTCGGTTCACACTTGTGCGATGCGGGGACGCTGCGAATATGCAGCGTGTTACCGCATCGCATCCACACATCTAGCAGTTCCCACTGCCATATGCCATACGCAGGGGGTGTCAATTAAAAGTTAACGACACCCCCAGTTTGATTGCATATCGCAATGCGATCTGCAAGAACGCACAGAATCGGATTGCACAAGTGTGAACCACTGTGCGATTTGATTTTGATGCGGCTCAAAAAATGCCTCCTGTGCGTCTTTGGTGCGGATGCAGTGCAAATTCAGCCATACAAAGTGTATGGCTGAAATTCGCACCGCACATGAGATCGCATGTCTTGAAGGAGCAGTGCGCTCCGAATTAAATGCGATCTCCGCAGCCGCACAAGTGTGAACGGGCACTTAAAAAGCTTTGAAATTACCTGGGAAACTGGCATTGTCTGAAACCGGAAGTGACAAACCGGAAGTGACCTCCTTAAAACCGGAAGTGGCATTAAAACACTTTTCTCCTTCACATTTTGGGCTTTAAAGTGTTGTTGTATCCGTTTTGGGGACTTTTGATCCCGTTTTGACACATTTTTCTGCCTCCCTCAGCCTTTGGCCAAAGATGTGAACATTTTAAGGGCAAAACCCCCAAAATATGAAAAATTTAATTTTGGGACCATTTTACCTGTGTTTGCTTCCTTTTACCAAGAAATGACCAGAGAGATGAAAAATGACTGGATTTCAGTCTTAGGCTCAGTTCACACTTGTGCGATGCGGGGACGCTGCGAATATGCAGCGTGTTACCGCATCGCATCCACACATCTAGCAGTTCCCACTGCCATATGCCATACGCAGGGGGTGTCAATTAAAAGTTAACGACACCCCCAGTTTGATTGCATATCGCAGTGCGATCTGCAAGTACGCACAGAATCGGATCGCACAAGTGTGAACCACTGTGCGATTTGATTTTGATGCGGCTCAAAAAATGCCTCCTGTGCGTCTTTGGTGCGGATGCAGTGCGAATTCAGCCATACAAAGTGTATGGCTGAAATTCGCACCGCACATGAGATCTCATGTCATGAAGGAGCAGTGCGCTCTGAATTAAATGCGATCTCCTCAGCCGCACAAGTGTGAACGGGCACTTAAAAAGCTTTGAAATTACCTGGGAAACTGGCATTGTCTGAAACCGGAAGTGACAAACTGGAAGTGACCTCCTTAAAACCGGAAGTGGCATTAAAACACTTTTCTCCTTCACATTTTGGGCTTTAAAGTGTTGTTGTATCCGTTTTGGGGACTTTTGATCCAGTTTTGACACATTTTCTGCCTCCCTCAGCCTTTGGCCAAAGATGTGAACATTTTAAGGGCAAAACCCCCAAAATATGCAAAAATTTAATTTTGGGACCATTTTACCTGTGTTTGCTTCCTTTTACCAAGAAATGACCAGAGAGATGAAAAATGACTGGATTTCAGTCTTAGGCTCGGTTTACACTTGTGCGATGCGGGGACGCTGCGAATATGCAGCGTGTTACCGCATCGCATCCACACATCTAGCAGTTCCCACTGCCATATGCCATACGCAGGGGGTGTCAATTAAAAGTTAACGACACCCCCAGTTTGATTGCATATCGCAATGCGATCTGCAAGAACGCACAGAATCGGATTGCACAAGTGTGAACCACTGTGCGATTTGATTTTGATGCGGCTCAAAAAATGCCTCCTGTGCGTCTTTGGTGCGGATGCAGTGCAAATTCAGCCATACAAAGTGTATGGCTGAAATTCGCACCGCACATGAGATCGCATGTCTTGAAGGAGCAGTGCGCTCCGAATTAAATGCGATCTCCGCAGCCGCACAAGTGTGAACGGGCACTTAAAAAGCTTTGAAATTACCTGGGAAACTGGCATTGTCTGAAACCGGAAGTGACAAACCGGAAGTGACCTCCTTAAAACCGGAAGTGGCATTAAAACACTTTTCTCCTTCACATTTTGGGCTTTAAAGTGTTGTTGTATCCGTTTTGGGGACTTTTGATCCCGTTTTGACACATTTTTCTGCCTCCCTCAGCCTTTGGCCAAAGATGTGAACATTTTAAGGGCAAAACCCCCAAAATATGCAAAAATTTAATTTTGGGACCATTTTACCTGTGTTTGCTTCCTTTTACCAAGAAATGACCAGAGAGATGAAAAATGACTGGATTTCAGTCTTAGGCTCAGTTCACACTTGTGCGATGCGGGGACGCTGCGAATATGCAGCGTGTTACCGCATCGCATCCACACATCTAGCAGTTCCCACTGCCATATGCCATACGCAGGGGGTGTCAATTAAAAGTTAACGACACCCCCAGTTTGATTGCATATCGCAGTGCGATCTGCAAGTACGCACAGAATCGGATCGCACAAGTGTGAACCACTGTGCGATTTGATTTTGATGCGGCTCAAAAAATGCCTCCTGTGCGTCTTTGGTGCGGATGCAGTGCGAATTCAGCCATACAAAGTGTATGGCTGAAATTCGCACCGCACATGAGATCTCATGTCATGAAGGAGCAGTGCGCTCTGAATTAAATGCGATCTCCTCAGCCGCACAAGTGTGAACGGGCACTTAAAAAGCTTTGAAATTACCTGGGAAACTGGCATTGTCTGAAACCGGAAGTGACAAACTGGAAGTGACCTCCTTAAAACCGGAAGTGGCATTAAAACACTTTTCTCCTTCACATTTTGGGCTTTAAAGTGTTGTTGTATCCGTTTTGGGGACTTTTGATCCAGTTTTGACACATTTTCTGCCTCCCTCAGCCTTTGGCCAAAGATGTGAACATTTTAAGGGCAAAACCCCCAAAATATGCAAAAATTTAATTTTGGGACCATTTTACCTGTGTTTGCTTCCTTTTACCAAGAAATGACCAGAGAGATGAAAAATGACTGGATTTCAGTCTTAGGCTCGGTTTACACTTGTGCGATGCGGGGACGCTGCGAATATGCAGCGTGTTACCGCATCGCATCCACACATCTAGCAGTTCCCACTGCCATATGCCATACGCAGGGGGTGTCAATTAAAAGTTAACGACACCCCCAGTTTGATTGCATATCGCAATGCGATCTGCAAGAACGCACAGAATCGGATCGCACAAGTGTGAACCACTGTGCGATTTGATTTTGATGCAGCTCAAAAAATGCCTCCTGTGCGTCTTTGGTGCGGATGCAGTGCAAATTCAGCCATACAAAGTGTATGTCTGAAATTCGCACCGCACATGAGATCGCATGTCTTGAAGGAGCAGTGCGCTCCGAATTAAATGCGATCTCCGCAGCCGCACAAGTGTGAACGGGCACTTAAAAAGCTTTGAAATTACCTGGGAAACTGGCATTGTCTGAAACCGGAAGTGACAAACCGGAAGTGACCTCCTTAAAACCGGAAGTGGCATTAAAACACTTTTCTCCTTCACATTTTGGGCTTTAAAGTGTTGTTGTATCTGTTTTGGGGACTTTTGATCCCGTTTTGACACATTTTTCTGCCTCCCTCAGCCTTTGGCCAAAGATGTGAACATTTTAAGGGCAAAACCCCCAAAATATGCAAAAATTTAATTTTGGGACCATTTTACCTGTGTTAGCTTCCTTTTACCAAGAAATGACCAGAGAGATGAAAAATGACTGGATTTCAGTCTTAGGCTCAGTTCACACTTGTGCGATGCGGGGACGCTGCGAATATGCAGCGTGTTACCGCATCGCATCCACACATCTAGCAGTTCCCACTGCCATATGCCATACGCAGGGGGTGTCAATTAAAAGTTAACGACACCCCCAGTTTGATTGCATATCGCAGTGCGATCTGCAAGTACGCACAGAATCGGATCGCACAAGTGTGAACCACTGTGTGATTTGATTTTGATGCGGCTCAAAAAATGCCTCCTGTGCGTCTTTGGTGCGGATGCAGTGCGAATTCAGCCATACAAAGTGTATGGCTGAAATTCGCACCGCACATGAGATCTCATGTCATGAAGGAGCAGTGCGCTCTGAATTAAATGCGATCTCCTCAGCCGCACAAGTGTGAACGGGCACTTAAAAAGCTTTGAAATTACCTGGGAAACTGGCATTGTCTGAAACCGGAAGTGACAAACCGGAAGTGACCTCCTTAAAACCGGAAGTGGCATTAAAACACTTTTCTCCTTCACATTTTGGGCTTTAAAGTGTTGTTGTATCCGTTTTGGGGACTTTTGATCCAGTTTTGACACATTTTCTGCCTCCCTCAGCCTTTGGCCAAAGATGTGAACATTTTAAGGGCAAAACCCCCAAAATATGCAAAAATTTAATTTTGGGACCATTTTACCTGTGTTTGCTTCCTTTTACCAAGAAATGACCAGAGAGATGAAAAATGACTGGATTTCAGTCTTAGGCTCGGTTTACACTTGTGCGATGCGGGGACGCTGCGAATATGCAGCGTGTTACCGCATCGCATCCACACATCTAGCAGTTCCCACTGCCATATGCCATACGCAGGGGGTGTCAATTAAAAGTTAACGACACCCCCAGTTTGATTGCATATCGCAATGCGATCTGCAAGAACGCACAGAATCGGATCGCACAAGTGTGAACCACTGTGCGATTTGATTTTTATGCGGCTCAAAAAATGCCTCCTGTGCGTCTTTGGTGCGGATGCAGTGCAAATTCAGCCATACAAAGTGTATGGCTGAAATTCGCACCGCACATGAGATCGCATGTCTTGAAGGAGCAGTGCGCTCCGAATTAAATGCGATCTCCGCAGCCGTATAAGTGTGAACGGGCACTTAAAAAGCTTTGAAATTACCTGGGAAACTGGCATTGTCTGAAACCGGAAGTGACAAACCGGAAGTGACCTCCTTAAAACCGGAAGTGGCATTAAAACACTTTTCTCCTTCACATTTTGGGCTTTAAAGTGTTTTATCCGTTTTGGGGACTTTTGATCCAGTTTTGACACATTTTCTGCCTCCCTCAGCCTTTGGCCAAAGATGTGAACATTTTAAGGGCAAAACCCCCAAAATATGCAAAAATTTAATTTTGGGACCATTTTACCTGTGTTTGCTTCCTTTTACCAAGAAATGACCAGAGAGATGAAAAATGACTGGATTTCAGTCTTAGGCTCGGTTTACACTTGTGCGATGCGGGGACGCTGCGAATATGCAGCGTGTTACCGCATCGCATCCACACATCTAGCAGTTCCCACTGCCATATGCCATACGCAGGGGGTGTCAATTAAAAGTTAACGACACCCCCAGTTTGATTGCATATCGCAGTGCGATCTGCAAGTACGCACAGAATCGGATCGCACAAGTGTGAACCACTGTGCGATTTGATTTTGATGCGGCTCAAAAAATGCCTCCTGTGCGTCTTTGGTGTGGATGCAGTGCGAATTCAGCCATACAAAGTGTATGGCTGAAATTCGCACCGCACATGAGATCTCATGTCATGAAGGAGCAGTGCGCTCTGAATTAAATGCGATCTCCTCAGCCGCACAAGTGTGAACGGGCACTTAAAAAGCTTTGAAATTACCTGGGAAACTGGCATTGTCTGAAACCGGAAGTGACAAACCGGAAGTGACCTCCTTAAAACCGGAAGTGGCATTAAAACACTTTTCTCCTTCACATTTTGGGCTTTAAAGTGTTGTTGTATCCGTTTTGGGGACTTTTGATCCAGTTTTGACACATTTTCTGCCTCCCTCAGCCTTTAGCCAAAGATGTGAACATTTTAAGGGCAAAACCCCCAAAATATGCAAAAATTTAATTTTGGGACCATTTTACCTGTGTTTGCTTCCTTTTACCAAGAAATGACCAGAGAGATGAAAAATGACTGGATTTCAGTCTTAGGCTCGGTTTACACTTGTGCGATGCGGGGACGCTGCGAATATGCAGCGTGTTACCGCATCGCATCCACACATCTAGCAGTTCCCACTGCCATATGCCATACGCAGGGGGTGTCAATTAAAAGTTAACGACACCCCCAGTTTGATTGCATATCGCAATGCGATCTGCAAGAACGCACAGAATCGGATCGCACAAGTGTAAACCACTGTGCGATTTGATTTTGATGCGGCTCAAAAAATGCCTCCTGTGCGTCTTTGGTGCGGATGCAGTGCAAATTCAGCCATACAAAGTGTATGGCTGAAATTCGCACCGCACATGAGATCGCATGTTTTGAAGGAGCAGTGCGCTCCGAATTAAATGCGATCTCCGCAGCCGCACAAGTGTGAACGGGCACTTAAAAAGCTTTGAAATTACCTGGGAAACTGGCATTGTCTGAAACCGGAAGTGACAAACCGGAAGTGACCTCCTTAAAACCGGAAGTGGCATTAAAACACTTTTCTCCTTCACATTTTGGGCTTTAAAGTGTTGTATCCGTTTTGGGGACTTTTGATCCCGTTTTGACACATTTTTCTGCCTCCCTCAGCCTTTGGCCAAAGATGTGAACATTTTAAGGGCAAAACCCCCAAAATATGCAAAAATTTAATTTTGGGACCATTTTACCTGTGTTTGCTTCCTTTTACCAAGAAATGACCAGAGAGATGAAAAATGACTGGATTTCAGTCTTAGGCTCGGTTCACACTTGTGCGATGCGGGGACGCTGCGAATATGCAGCGTGTTACCGCATCGCATCCACACATCTAGCAGTTCCCACTGCCATATGCCATACGCAGGGGGTGTCAATTAAAAGTTAACGACACCCCCAGTTTGATTGCATATCGCAATGCGATCTGCAAGAACGCACAGAATCGGATTGCACAAGTGTGAACCACTGTGCGATTTGATTTTGATGCGGCTCAAAAAATGCCTCCTGTGCGTCTTTGGTGCGGATGCAGTGCAAATTCAGCCATACAAAGTGTATGGCTGAAATTCGCACCGCACATGAGATCGCATGTCTTGAAGGAGCAGTGCGCTCCGAATTAAATGCGATCTCCGCAGCCGCACAAGTGTGAACGGGCACTTAAAAAGCTTTGAAATTACCTGGGAAACTGGCATTGTCTGAAACCGGAAGTGACAAACCGGAAGTGACCTCCTTAAAACCGGAAGTGGCATTAAAACACTTTTCTCCTTCACATTTTGGGCTTTAAAGTGTTGTTGTATCCGTTTTGGGGACTTTTGATCCCGTTTTGACACATTTTTCTGCCTCCCTCAGCCTTTGGCCAAAGATGTGAACATTTTAAGGGCAAAACCCCCAAAATATGCAAAAATTTAATTTTGGGACCATTTTACCTGTGTTTGCTTCCTTTTACCAAGAAATGACCAGAGAGATGAAAAATGACTGGATTTCAGTCTTAGGCTCAGTTCACACTTGTGCGATGCGGGGACGCTGCGAATATGCAGCGTGTTACCGCATCGCATCCACACATCTAGCAGTTCCCACTGCCATATGCCATACGCAGGGGATGTCAATTAAAAGTTAACGACACCCCCAGTTTGATTGCATATCGCAGTGCGATCTGCAAGTACGCACAGAATCGGATCGCACAAGTGTGAACCACTGTGCGATTTGATTTTGATGCGGCTCAAAAAATGCCTCCTGTGCGTCTTTGGTGCGGATGCAGTGCGAATTCAGCCATACAAAGTGTATGGCTGAAATTCGCACCGCACATGAGATCTCATGTCATGAAGGAGCAGTGCGCTCTGAATTAAATGCGATCTCCTCAGCCGCACAAGTGTGAACGGGCACTTAAAAAGCTTTGAAATTACCTGGGAAACTGGCATTGTCTGAAACCGGAAGTGACAAACCGGAAGTGACCTCCTTAAAACCGGAAGTGGCATTAAAACACTTTTCTCCTTCACATTTTGGGCTTTAAAGTGTTGTTGTATCCGTTTTGGGGACTTTTGATCCAGTTTTGACACATTTTCTGCCTCCCTCAGCCTTTGGCCAAAGATGTGAACATTTTAAGGGCAAAACCCCCAAAATATGCAAAAATTTAATTTTGGGACCATTTTACCTGTGTTTGCTTCCTTTTACCAAGAAATGACCAGAGAGATGAAAAATGACTGGATTTCAGTCTTAGGCTCGGTTTACACTTGTGCGATGCGGGGACGCTGCGAATATGCAGCGTGTTACCGCATCGCATCCACACATCTAGCAGTTCCCACTGCCATATGCCATACGCAGGGGGTGTCAATTAAAAGTTAACGACACCCCCAGTTTGATTGCATATCGCAATGCGATCTGCAAGAACGCACAGAATCGGATCGCACAAGTGTGAACCACTGTGCGATTTGATTTTGATGCGGCTCAAAAAATGCCTCCTGTGCGTCTTTGGTGCGGATGCAGTGCAAATTCAGCCATACAAAGTGTATGGCTGAAATTCGCACCGCACATGAGATCGCATGTCTTGAAGGAGCAGTGCGCTCCGAATTAAATGCGATCTCCGCAGCCGTACAAGTGTGAACGGGCACTTAAAAAGCTTTGAAATTACCTGGGAAACTGGCATTGTCTGAAACCGGAAGTGACAAACCGGAAGTGACCTCCTTAAAACCGGAAGTGGCATTAAAACACTTTTCTCCTTCACATTTTGGGCTTTAAAGTGTTGTTGTATCCGTTTTGGGGACTTTTGATCCAGTTTTGACACATTTTCTGCCTCCCTCAGCCTTTAGCCAAAGATGTGAACATTTTAAGGGCAAAACCCCCAAAATATGCAAAAATTTAATTTTGGGACCATTTTACCTGTGTTTGCTTCCTTTTACCAAGAAATGACCAGAGAGATGAAAAATGACTGGATTTCAGTCTTAGGCTCGGTTTACACTTGTGCGATGCGGGGACGCTGCGAATATGCAGCGTGTTACCGCATCGCATCCACACATCTAGCAGTTCCCACTGCCATATGCCATACGCAGGGGGTGTCAATTAAAAGTTAACGACACCCCCAGTTTGATTGCATATCGCAATGCGATCTGCAAGAACGCACAGAATCGGATCGCACAAGTGTAAACCACTGTGCGATTTGATTTTGATGCGGCTCAAAAAATGCCTCCTGTGCGTCTTTGGTGCGGATGCAGTGCAAATTCAGCCATACAAAGTGTATGGCTGAAATTCGCACCGCACATGAGATCGCATGTTTTGAAGGAGCAGTGCGCTCCGAATTAAATGCGATCTCCGCAGCCGCACAAGTGTGAACGGGCACTTAAAAAGCTTTGAAATTACCTGGGAAACTGGCATTGTCTGAAACCGGAAGTGACAAACCGGAAGTGACCTCCTTAAAACCGGAAGTGGCATTAAAACACTTTTCTCCTTCACATTTTGGGCTTTAAAGTGTTGTATCCGTTTTGGGGACTTTTGATCCCGTTTTGACACATTTTTCTGCCTCCCTCAGCCTTTGGCCAAAGATGTGAACATTTTAAGGGCAAAACCCCCAAAATATGCAAAAATTTAATTTTGGGACCATTTTACCTGTGTTTGCTTCCTTTTACCAAGAAATGACCAGAGAGATGAAAAATGACTGGATTTCAGTCTTAGGCTCGGTTCACACTTGTGCGATGCGGGGACGCTGCGAATATGCAGCGTGTTACCGCATCGCATCCACACATCTAGCAGTTCCCACTGCCATATGCCATACGCAGGGGGTGTCAATTAAAAGTTAACGACACCCCCAGTTTGATTGCATATCGCAATGCGATCTGCAAGAACGCACAGAATCGGATTGCACAAGTGTGAACCACTGTGCGATTTGATTTTGATGCGGCTCAAAAAATGCCTCCTGTGCGTCTTTGGTGCGGATGCAGTGCAAATTCAGCCATACAAAGTGTATGGCTGAAATTCGCACCGCACATGAGATCGCATGTCTTGAAGGAGCAGTGCGCTCCGAATTAAATGCGATCTCCGCAGCCGCACAAGTGTGAACGGGCACTTAAAAAGCTTTGAAATTACCTGGGAAACTGGCATTGTCTGAAACCGGAAGTGACAAACCGGAAGTGACCTCCTTAAAACCGGAAGTGGCATTAAAACACTTTTCTCCTTCACATTTTGGGCTTTAAAGTGTTGTTGTATCCGTTTTGGGGACTTTTGATCCCGTTTTGACACATTTTTCTGCCTCCCTCAGCCTTTGGCCAAAGATGTGAACATTTTAAGGGCAAAACCCCCAAAATATGCAAAAATTTAATTTTGGGACCATTTTACCTGTGTTTGCTTCCTTTTACCAAGAAATGACCAGAGAGATGAAAAATGACTGGATTTCAGTCTTAGGCTCAGTTCACACTTGTGCGATGCGGGGACGCTGCGAATATGCAGCGTGTTACCGCATCGCATCCACACATCTAGCAGTTCCCACTGCCATATGCCATACGCAGGGGATGTCAATTAAAAGTTAACGACACCCCCAGTTTGATTGCATATCGCAGTGCGATCTGCAAGTACGCACAGAATCGGATCGCACAAGTGTGAACCACTGTGCGATTTGATTTTGATGCGGCTCAAAAAATGCCTCCTGTGCGTCTTTGGTGCGGATGCAGTGCGAATTCAGCCATACAAAGTGTATGGCTGAAATTCGCACCGCACATGAGATCTCATGTCATGAAGGAGCAGTGCGCTCTGAATTAAATGCGATCTCCTCAGCCGCACAAGTGTGAACGGGCACTTAAAAAGCTTTGAAATTACCTGGGAAACTGGCATTGTCTGAAACCGGAAGTGACAAACCGGAAGTGACCTCCTTAAAACCGGAAGTGGCATTAAAACACTTTTCTCCTTCACATTTTGGGCTTTAAAGTGTTGTTGTATCCGTTTTGGGGACTTTTGATCCAGTTTTGACACATTTTCTGCCTCCCTCAGCCTTTGGCCAAAGATGTGAACATTTTAAGGGCAAAACCCCCAAAATATGCAAAAATTTAATTTTGGGACCATTTTACCTGTGTTTGCTTCCTTTTACCAAGAAATGACCAGAGAGATGAAAAATGACTGGATTTCAGTCTTAGGCTCGGTTTACACTTGTGCGATGCGGGGACGCTGCGAATATGCAGCGTGTTACCGCATCGCATCCACACATCTAGCAGTTCCCACTGCCATATGCCATACGCAGGGGGTGTCAATTAAAAGTTAACGACACCCCCAGTTTGATTGCATATCGCAATGCGATCTGCAAGAACGCACAGAATCGGATCGCACAAGTGTGAACCACTGTGCGATTTGATTTTGATGCGGCTCAAAAAATGCCTCCTGTGCGTCTTTGGTGCGGATGCAGTGCAAATTCAGCCATACAAAGTGTATGGCTGAAATTCGCACCGCACATGAGATCGCATGTCTTGAAGGAGCAGTGCGCTCCGAATTAAATGCGATCTCCGCAGCCGTACAAGTGTGAACGGGCACTTAAAAAGCTTTGAAATTACCTGGGAAACTGGCATTGTCTGAAACCGGAAGTGACAAACCGGAAGTGACCTCCTTAAAACCGGAAGTGGCATTAAAACACTTTTCTCCTTCACATTTTGGGCTTTAAAGTGTTGTTGTATCTGTTTTGGGGACTTTTGATCCCGTTTTGACACATTTTTCTGCCTCCCTCAGCCTTTGGCCAAAGATGTGAACATTTTAAGGGCAAAACCCCCAAAATATGCAAAAATTTAATTTTGGGACCATTTTACCTGTGTTTGCTTCCTTTTACCAAGAAATGACCAGAGAGATGAAAAATGACTGGATTTCAGTCTTAGGCTCGGTTCACACTTGTGCGATGCGGGGACGCTGCGAATATGCAGCGTGTTACCGCATCGCATCCACACATCTAGCAGTTCCCACTGCCATATGCCATACGCAGGGGGTGTCAATTAAAAGGTAAGGACACCCCCAGTTTGATTGCATATCGCAATGCGATCGGCAAGAACGCACAGAATCGGATCGCACAAGTGTGAACCACTGTGCGATTTGATTTTGATGCAGCTCAAAAAATGCCTCCTGTGCGTCTTTGGTGCGGATGCAGTGCAAATTCAGCCATACAAAGTGTATGTCTGAAATTCGCACCGCACATGAGATCGCATGTCTTGAAGGAGCAGTGCGCTCCGAATTAAATGCGATCTCCGCAGCCGCACAAGTGTGAACGGGCACTTAAAAAGCTTTGAAATTACCTGGGAAACTGGCATTGTCTGAAACCGGAAGTGACAAACCGGAAGTGACCTCCTTAAAACCGGAAGTGGCATTAAAACACTTTTCTCCTTCACATTTTGGGCTTTAAAGTGTTGTTGTATCTGTTTTGGGGACTTTTGATCCCGTTTTGACACATTTTTCTGCCTCCCTCAGCCTTTGGCCAAAGATGTGAACATTTTAAGGGCAAAACCCCCAAAATATGCAAAAATTTAATTTTGGGACCATTTTACCTGTGTTAGCTTCCTTTTACCAAGAAATGACCAGAGAGATGAAAAATGACTGGATTTCAGTCTTAGGCTCAGTTCACACTTGTGCGATGCGGGGACGCTGCGAATATGCAGCGTGTTACCGCATCGCATCCACACATCTAGCAGTTCCCACTGCCATATGCCATACGCAGGGGGTGTCAATTAAAAGTTAACGACACCCCCAGTTTGATTGCATATCGCAATGCGATCTGCAAGAACGCACAGAATCGGATCGCACAAGTGTAAACCACTGTGCGATTTGATTTTGATGCGGCTCAAAAAATGCCTCCTGTGCGTCTTTGGTGCGGATGCAGTGCAAATTCAGCCATACAAAGTGTATGGCTGAAATTCGCACCGCACATGAGATCGCATGTTTTGAAGGAGCAGTGCGCTCCGAATTAAATGCGATCTCCGCAGCCGCACAAGTGTGAACGGGCACTTAAAAAGCTTTGAAATTACCTGGGAAACTGGCATTGTCTGAAACCGGAAGTGACAAACCGGAAGTGACCTCCTTAAAACCGGAAGTGGCATTAAAACACTTTTCTCCTTCACATTTTGGGCTTTAAAGTGTTGTATCCGTTTTGGGGACTTTTGATCCCGTTTTGACACATTTTTCTGCCTCCCTCAGCCTTTGGCCAAAGATGTGAACATTTTAAGGGCAAAACCCCCAAAATATGCAAAAATTTAATTTTGGGACCATTTTACCTGTGTTTGCTTCCTTTTACCAAGAAATGACCAGAGAGATGAAAAATGACTGGATTTCAGTCTTAGGCTCGGTTCACACTTGTGCGATGCGGGGACGCTGCGAATATGCAGCGTGTTACCGCATCGCATCCACACATCTAGCAGTTCCCACTGCCATATGCCATACGCAGGGGGTGTCAATTAAAAGTTAACGACACCCCCAGTTTGATTGCATATCGCAATGCGATCTGCAAGAACGCACAGAATCGGATTGCACAAGTGTGAACCACTGTGCGATTTGATTTTGATGCGGCTCAAAAAATGCCTCCTGTGCGTCTTTGGTGCGGATGCAGTGCAAATTCAGCCATACAAAGTGTATGGCTGAAATTCGCACCGCACATGAGATCGCATGTCTTGAAGGAGCAGTGCGCTCCGAATTAAATGCGATCTCCGCAGCCGCACAAGTGTGAACGGGCACTTAAAAAGCTTTGAAATTACCTGGGAAACTGGCATTGTCTGAAACCGGAAGTGACAAACCGGAAGTGACCTCCTTAAAACCGGAAGTGGCATTAAAACACTTTTCTCCTTCACATTTTGGGCTTTAAAGTGTTGTTGTATCCGTTTTGGGGACTTTTGATCCCGTTTTGACACATTTTTCTGCCTCCCTCAGCCTTTGGCCAAAGATGTGAACATTTTAAGGGCAAAACCCCCAAAATATGCAAAAATTTAATTTTGGGACCATTTTACCTGTGTTTGCTTCCTTTTACCAAGAAATGACCAGAGAGATGAAAAATGACTGGATTTCAGTCTTAGGCTCAGTTCACACTTGTGCGATGCGGGGACGCTGCGAATATGCAGCGTGTTACCGCATCGCATCCACACATCTAGCAGTTCCCACTGCCATATGCCATACGCAGGGGATGTCAATTAAAAGTTAACGACACCCCCAGTTTGATTGCATATCGCAGTGCGATCTGCAAGTACGCACAGAATCGGATCGCACAAGTGTGAACCACTGTGCGATTTGATTTTGATGCGGCTCAAAAAATGCCTCCTGTGCGTCTTTGGTGCGGATGCAGTGCGAATTCAGCCATACAAAGTGTATGGCTGAAATTCGCACCGCACATGAGATCTCATGTCATGAAGGAGCAGTGCGCTCTGAATTAAATGCGATCTCCTCAGCCGCACAAGTGTGAACGGGCACTTAAAAAGCTTTGAAATTACCTGGGAAACTGGCATTGTCTGAAACCGGAAGTGACAAACCGGAAGTGACCTCCTTAAAACCGGAAGTGGCATTAAAACACTTTTCTCCTTCACATTTTGGGCTTTAAAGTGTTGTTGTATCCGTTTTGGGGACTTTTGATCCAGTTTTGACACATTTTCTGCCTCCCTCAGCCTTTGGCCAAAGATGTGAACATTTTAAGGGCAAAACCCCCAAAATATGCAAAAATTTAATTTTGGGACCATTTTACCTGTGTTTGCTTCCTTTTACCAAGAAATGACCAGAGAGATGAAAAATGACTGGATTTCAGTCTTAGGCTCGGTTTACACTTGTGCGATGCGGGGACGCTGCGAATATGCAGCGTGTTACCGCATCGCATCCACACATCTAGCAGTTCCCACTGCCATATGCCATACGCAGGGGGTGTCAATTAAAAGTTAACGACACCCCCAGTTTGATTGCATATCGCAATGCGATCTGCAAGAACGCACAGAATCGGATCGCACAAGTGTGAACCACTGTGCGATTTGATTTTGATGCGGCTCAAAAAATGCCTCCTGTGCGTCTTTGGTGCGGATGCAGTGCAAATTCAGCCATACAAAGTGTATGGCTGAAATTCGCACCGCACATGAGATCGCATGTCTTGAAGGAGCAGTGCGCTCCGAATTAAATGCGATCTCCGCAGCCGTACAAGTGTGAACGGGCACTTAAAAAGCTTTGAAATTACCTGGGAAACTGGCATTGTCTGAAACCGGAAGTGACAAACCGGAAGTGACCTCCTTAAAACCGGAAGTGGCATTAAAACACTTTTCTCCTTCACATTTTGGGCTTTAAAGTGTTGTTGTATCTGTTTTGGGGACTTTTGATCCCGTTTTGACACATTTTTCTGCCTCCCTCAGCCTTTGGCCAAAGATGTGAACATTTTAAGGGCAAAACCCCCAAAATATGCAAAAATTTAATTTTGGGACCATTTTACCTGTGTTTGCTTCCTTTTACCAAGAAATGACCAGAGAGATGAAAAATGACTGGATTTCAGTCTTAGGCTCGGTTCACACTTGTGCGATGCGGGGACGCTGCGAATATGCAGCGTGTTACCGCATCGCATCCACACATCTAGCAGTTCCCACTGCCATATGCCATACGCAGGGGGTGTCAATTAAAAGGTAAGGACACCCCCAGTTTGATTGCATATCGCAATGCGATCGGCAAGAACGCACAGAATCGGATCGCACAAGTGTGAACCACTGTGCGATTTGATTTTGATGCAGCTCAAAAAATGCCTCCTGTGCGTCTTTGGTGCGGATGCAGTGCAAATTCAGCCATACAAAGTGTATGTCTGAAATTCGCACCGCACATGAGATCGCATGTCTTGAAGGAGCAGTGCGCTCCGAATTAAATGCGATCTCCGCAGCCGCACAAGTGTGAACGGGCACTTAAAAAGCTTTGAAATTACCTGGGAAACTGGCATTGTCTGAAACCGGAAGTGACAAACCGGAAGTGACCTCCTTAAAACCGGAAGTGGCATTAAAACACTTTTCTCCTTCACATTTTGGGCTTTAAAGTGTTGTTTTATCCGTTTTGGGGACTTTTGATCCAGTTTTGACACATTTTCTGCCTCCCTCAGCCTTTGGCCAAAGATGTGAACATTTTAAGGGCAAAACCCCCAAAATATGCAAAAATTTAATTTTGGGACCATTTTACCTGTGTTTGCTTCCTTTTACCAAGAAATGACCAGAGAGATGAAAAATGACTGGATTTCAGTCTTAGGCTCGGTTTACACTTGTGCGATGCGGGGACGCTGCGAATATGCAGCGTGTTACCGCATCGCATCCACACATCTAGCAGTTCCCACTGCCATATGCCATACGCAGGGGGTGTCAATTAAAAGTTAACGACACCCCCAGTTTGATTGCATATCGCAATGCGATCTGAAAGAACGCACAGAATCGGATCGCACAAGTGTGAACCACTGTGCGATTTGATTTTTATGCGGCTCAAAAAATGCCTCCTGTGCGTCTTTGGTGCGGATGCAGTGCAAATTCAGCCATACAAAGTGTATGGCTGAAATTCGCACCGCACATGAGATCGCATGTTTTGAAGGAGCAGTGCGCTCCGAATTAAATGCGATCTCCGCAGCCGCACAAGTGTGAACGGGCACTTAAAAAGCTTTGAAATTACCTGGGAAACTGGCATTGTCTGAAACCGGAAGTGACAAACCGGAAGTGACCTCCTTAAAACCGGAAGTGGCATTAAAACACTTTTCTCCTTCACATTTTGGGCTTTAAAGTTTTGTTGTATCCGTTTTGGGGACTTTTGATCCCGTTTTGACACATTTTTCTGCCTCCCTCAGCCTTTGGCCAAAGATGTGAACATTTTAAGGGCAAAACCCCCAAAATATGCAAAAATTTAATTTTGGGACCATTTTACCTGTGTTTGCTTCCTTTTACCAAGAAATGACCAGAGAGATGAAAAATGACTGGATTTCAGTCTTAGGCTCGGTTCACACTTGTGCGATGCGGGGACGCTGCGAATATGCAGCGTGTTACCGCATCGCATCCACACATCTAGCAGTTCCCACTGCCATATGCCATACGCAGGGGGTATCAATTAAAAGTTAACGACACCGCCAGTTTGATTGCATATCGCAATGCGATCTGCAAGAACGCACAGAATCGGATCGCACAAGTGTGAACCACGGTGCGATTTGATTTTGATGCTGCTCAAAAAATGCCTCCTGTGCGTCTTTGGTGCGGATGCAGTGCAAATTCAGCCATACAAAGTGTATGGCTGAAATTCGCACCGCACATGAGATCGCATGTCTTGAAGGAGCAGTGCGCTCCGAATTAAATGCGATCTCCGCAGCCGTACAAGTGTGAACGGGCACTTAAAAAGCTTTGAAATTACCTGGGAAACTGGCATTGTCTGAAACCGGAAGTGACAAACCGGAAGTGACCTCCTTAAAACCGGAAGTGGCATTAAAACACTTTTCTCCTTCACATTTTGGGCTTTAAAGTGTTGTTGTATCTGTTTTGGGGACTTTTGGTCCCGTTTTGACACATTTTTCTGCCTCCCTCAGCCTTTGGCCAAAGATGTGAACATTTTAAGGGCAAAACCCCCAAAATATGCAAAAATTTAATTTTGGGACCATTTTACCTGTGTTTGCTTCCTTTTACCAAGAAATGACCAGAGAGATGAAAAATGACTGGATTTCAGTCTTAGGCTCGGTTCACACTTGTGCGATGCGGGGACGCTGCGAATATGCAGCGTGTTACCGCATCGCATCCACACATCTAGCAGTTCCCACTGCCATATGCCATACGCAGGGGGTGTCAATTAAAAGTTAACGACACCCCCAGTTTGATTGCATATCGCAATGCGATCTGCAAGAACGCACAGAATCGGATCGCACAAGTGTGAACCACTGTGCGATTTGATTTTGATGCGGCTCAAAAAATGCCTCCTGTGCGTCTTTGGTGTGGATGCAGTGCGAGTTCAGCCATACAAAGTGTATGGCTGAAATTCGCACCGCACATGAGATCTCATGTCATGAAGGAGCAGTGCGCTCTGAATTAAATGCGATCTCCTCAGCCGCACAAGTGTGAACGGGCACTTAAAAAGCTTTGAAATTACCTGGGAAACTGGCATTGTCTGAAACCGGAAGTGACAAACCGGAAGTGACCTCCTTAAAACCGGAAGTGGCATTAAAACACTTTTCTCCTTCACATTTTGGGCTTTAAAGTGTTGTATCCGTTTTGGGGACTTTTGATCCAGTTTTGACACATTTTCTGCCTCCCTCAGCCTTTGGCCAAAGATGTGAACATTTTAAGGGCAAAACCCCCAAAATATGCAAAAATTTAATTTTGGGACCATTTTACCTGTGTTTGCTTCCTTTTACCAAGAAATGACCAGAGAGATGAAAAATGACTGGATTTCAGTCTTAGGCTCGGTTTACACTTGTGCGATGCGGGGACGCTGCGAATATGCAGCGTGTTACCGCATCGCATCCACACATCTAGCAGTTCCCACTGCCATATGCCATACGCAGGGGGTGTCAATTAAAAGTTAACGACACCCCCAGTTTGATTGCATATCGCAATGCGATCTGCAAGAACGCACAGAATCGGATCGCACAAGTGTGAACCACTGTGCGATTTGATTTTTATGCGGCTCAAAAAATGCCTCCTGTGCGTCTTTGGTGCGGATGCAGTGCAAATTCAGCCATACAAAGTGTATGGCTGAAATTCGCACCGCACATGAGATCGCATGTTTTGAAGGAGCAGTGCGCTCCGAATTAAATGCGATCTCCGCAGCCGCACAAGTGTGAACGGGCACTTAAAAAGCTTTGAAATTACCTGGGAAACTGGCATTGTCTGAAACCGGAAGTGACAAACCGGAAGTGACCTCCTTAAAACCGGAAGTGGCATTAAAACACTTTTCTCCTTCACATTTTGGGCTTTAAAGTGTTGTTGTATCCGTTTTGGGGACTTTTGATCCCGTTTTGACACATTTTTCTGCCTCCCTCAGCCTTTGGCCAAAGATGTGAACATTTTAAGGGCAAAACCCCCAAAATATGCAAAAATTTAATTTTGGGACCATTTTACCTGTGTTTGCTTCCTTTTACCAAGAAATGACCAGAGAGATGAAAAATGACTGGATTTCAGTCTTAGGCTCGGTTCACACTTGTGCGATGCGGGGACGCTGCGAATATGCAGCGTGTTACCGCATCGCATCCACACATCTAGCAGTTCCCACTGCCATATGCCATACGCAGGGGGTGTCAATTAAAAGTTAACGACACCGCCAGTTTGATTGCATATCGCAATGCGATCTGCAAGAACGCACAGAATCGGATTGCACAAGTGTGAACCACTGTGCGATTTGATTTTGATGCGGCTCAAAAAATGCCTCCTGTGCGTCTTTGGTGCGGATGCAGTGCAAATTCAGCCATACAAAGTGTATGGCTGAAATTCGCACCGCACATGAGATCGCATGTCTTGAAGAAGCAGTGCGCTCCGAATTAAATGCGATCTCCGCAGCCGCACAAGTGTGAACGGGCACTTAAAAAGCTTTGAAATTACCTGGGAAACTGGCATTGTCTGAAACCGGAAGTGACAAACCGGAAGTGACCTCCTTAAAACCGGAAGTGGCATTAAAACACTTTTCTCCTTCACATTTTGGGCTTTAAAGTGTTGTTGTATCCGTTTTGGGGACTTTTGATCCCGTTTTGACACATTTTTCTGCCTCCCTCAGCCTTTGGCCAAAGATGTGAACATTTTAAGGGCAAAACCCCCAAAATATGCAAAAATTTAATTTTGGGACCATTTTACCTGTGTTTGCTTCCTTTTACCAAGAAATGACCAGAGAGATGAAAAATGACTGGATTTCAGTCTTAGGCTCAGTTCACACTTGTGCGATGCGGGGACGCTGCGAATATGCAGCGTGTTACCGCATCGCATCCACACATCTAGCAGTTCCCACTGCCATATGCCATACGCAGGGGGTGTCAATTAAAAGTTAACGACACCCCCAGTTTGATTGCATATCGCAGTGCGATCTGCAAGTACGCACAGAATCGGATCGCACAAGTGTGAACCACTGTGCGATTTGATTTTGATGCGGCTCAAAAAATGCCTCCTGTGCGTCTTTGGTGTGGATGCAGTGCGAATTCAGCCATACAAAGTGTATGGCTGAAATTCGCACCGCACATGAGATCTCATGTCATGAAGGAGCAGTGCGCTCTGAATTAAATGCGATCTCCTCAGCCGCACAAGTGTGAACGGGCACTTAAAAAGCTTTGAAATTACCTGGGAAACTGGCATTGTCTGAAACCGGAAGTGACAAACCGGAAGTGACCTCCTTAAAACCGGAAGTGGCATTAAAACACTTTTCTCCTTCACATTTTGGGCTTTAAAGTGTTGTTGTATCCGTTTTGGGGACTTTTGATCCAGTTTTGACACATTTTCTGCCTCCCTCAGCCTTTAGCCAAAGATGTGAACATTTTAAGGGCAAAACCCCCAAAATATGCAAAAATTTAATTTTGGGACCATTTTACCTGTGTTTGCTTCCTTTTACCAAGAAATGACCAGAGAGATGAAAAATGACTGGATTTCAGTCTTAGGCTCGGTTTACACTTGTGCGATGCGGGGACGCTGCGAATATGCAGCGTGTTACCGCATCGCATCCACACATCTAGCAGTTCCCACTGCCATATGCCATACGCAGGGGGTGTCAATTAAAAGTTAACGACACCCCCAGTTTGATTGCATATCGCAATGCGATCTGCAAGAACGCACAGAATCGGATCGCACAAGTGTAAACCACTGTGCGATTTGATTTTGATGCGGCTCAAAAAATGCCTCCTGTGCGTCTTTGGTGCGGATGCAGTGCAAATTCAGCCATACAAAGTGTATGGCTGAAATTCGCACCGCACATGAGATCGCATGTTTTGAAGGAGCAGTGCGCTCCGAATTAAATGCGATCTCCGCAGCCGCACAAGTGTGAACGGGCACTTAAAAAGCTTTGAAATTACCTGGGAAACTGGCATTGTCTGAAACCGGAAGTGACAAACCGGAAGTGACCTCCTTAAAACCGGAAGTGGCATTAAAACACTTTTCTCCTTCACATTTTGGGCTTTAAAGTGTTGTATCCGTTTTGGGGACTTTTGATCCCGTTTTGACACATTTTTCTGCCTCCCTCAGCCTTTGGCCAAAGATGTGAACATTTTAAGGGCAAAACCCCCAAAATATGCAAAAATTTAATTTTGGGACCATTTTACCTGTGTTTGCTTCCTTTTACCAAGAAATGACCAGAGAGATGAAAAATGACTGGATTTCAGTCTTAGGCTCGGTTCACACTTGTGCGATGCGGGGACGCTGCGAATATGCAGCGTGTTACCGCATCGCATCCACACATCTAGCAGTTCCCACTGCCATATGCCATACGCAGGGGGTGTCAATTAAAAGTTAACGACACCGCCAGTTTGATTGCATATCGCAATGCGATCTGCAAGAACGCACAGAATCGGATTGCACAAGTGTGAACCACTGTGCGATTTGATTTTGATGCGGCTCAAAAAATGCCTCCTGTGCGTCTTTGGTGCGGATGCAGTGCAAATTCAGCCATACAAAGTGTATGGCTGAAATTCGCACCGCACATGAGATCGCATGTCTTGAAGGAGCAGTGCGCTCCGAATTAAATGCGATCTCCGCAGCCGCACAAGTGTGAACGGGCACTTAAAAAGCTTTGAAATTACCTGGGAAACTGGCATTGTCTGAAACCGGAAGTGACAAACCGGAAGTGACCTCCTTAAAACCGGAAGTGGCATTAAAACACTTTTCTCCTTCACATTTTGGGCTTTAAAGTGTTGTTGTATCCGTTTTGGGGACTTTTGATCCCGTTTTGACACATTTTTCTGCCTCCCTCAGCCTTTGGCCAAAGATGTGAACATTTTAAGGGCAAAACCCCCAAAATATGCAAAAATTTAATTTTGGGACCATTTTACCTGTGTTTGCTTCCTTTTACCAAGAAATGACCAGAGAGATGAAAAATGACTGGATTTCAGTCTTAGGCTCAGTTCACACTTGTGCGATGCGGGGACGCTGCGAATATGCAGCGTGTTACCGCATCGCATCCACACATCTAGCAGTTCCCACTGCCATATGCCATACGCAGGGGGTGTCAATTAAAAGTTAACGACACCCCCAGTTTGATTGCATATCGCAGTGCGATCTGCAAGTACGCACAGAATCGGATCGCACAAGTGTGAACCACTGTGCGATTTGATTTTGATGCGGCTCAAAAAATGCCTCCTGTGCGTCTTTGGTGTGGATGCAGTGCGAATTCAGCCATACAAAGTGTATGGCTGAAATTCGCACCGCACATGAGATCTCATGTCATGAAGGAGCAGTGCGCTCTGAATTAAATGCGATCTCCTCAGCCGCACAAGTGTGAACGGGCACTTAAAAAGCTTTGAAATTACCTGGGAAACTGGCATTGTCTGAAACCGGAAGTGACAAACCGGAAGTGACCTCCTTAAAACCGGAAGTGGCATTAAAACACTTTTCTCCTTCACATTTTGGGCTTTAAAGTGTTGTTGTATCCGTTTTGGGGACTTTTGATCCAGTTTTGACACATTTTCTGCCTCCCTCAGCCTTTAGCCAAAGATGTGAACATTTTAAGGGCAAAACCCCCAAAATATGCAAAAATTTAATTTTGGGACCATTTTACCTGTGTTTGCTTCCTTTTACCAAGAAATGACCAGAGAGATGAAAAATGACTGGATTTCAGTCTTAGGCTCGGTTTACACTTGTGCGATGCGGGGACGCTGCGAATATGCAGCGTGTTACCGCATCGCATCCACACATCTAGCAGTTCCCACTGCCATATGCCATACGCAGGGGGTGTCAATTAAAAGTTAACAACACCCCCAGTTTGATTGCATATCGCAATGCGATCTGCAAGAACGCACAGAATCGGATCGCACAAGTGTAAACCACTGTGCGATTTGATTTTGATGCGGCTCAAAAAATGCCTCCTGTGCGTCTTTGGTGCGGATGCAGTGCAAATTCAGCCATACAAAGTGTATGGCTGAAATTCGCACCGCACATGAGATCGCATGTTTTGAAGGAGCAGTGCGCTCCGAATTAAATGCGATCTCCGCAGCCGCACAAGTGTGAACGGGCACTTAAAAAGCTTTGAAATTACCTGGGAAACTGGCATTGTCTGAAACCGGAAGTGACAAACCGGAAGTGACCTCCTTAAAACCGGAAGTGGCATTAAAACACTTTTCTCCTTCACATTTTGGGCTTTAAAGTGTTGTATCCGTTTTGGGGACTTTTGATCCCGTTTTGACACATTTTTCTGCCTCCCTCAGCCTTTGGCCAAAGATGTGAACATTTTAAGGGCAAAACCCCCAAAATATGCAAAAATTTAATTTTGGGACCATTTTACCTGTGTTTGCTTCCTTTTACCAAGAAATGACCAGAGAGATGAAAAATGACTGGATTTCAGTCTTAGGCTCGGTTCACACTTGTGCGATGCGGGGACGCTGCGAATATGCAGCGTGTTACCGCATCGCATCCACACATCTAGCAGTTCCCACTGCCATATGCCATACGCAGGGGGTGTCAATTAAAAGTTAACGACACCCCCAGTTTGATTGCATATCGCAATGCGATCTGCAAGAACGCACAGAATCGGATTGCACAAGTGTGAACCACTGTGCGATTTGATTTTGATGCGGCTCAAAAAATGCCTCCTGTGCGTCTTTGGTGCGGATGCAGTGCAAATTCAGCCATACAAAGTGTATGGCTGAAATTCGCACCGCACATGAGATCGCATGTCTTGAAGGAGCAGTGCGCTCCGAATTAAATGCGATCTCCGCAGCCGCACAAGTGTGAACGGGCACTTAAAAAGCTTTGAAATTACCTGGGAAACTGGCATTGTCTGAAACCGGAAGTGACAAACCGGAAGTGACCTCCTTAAAACCGGAAGTGGCATTAAAACACTTTTCTCCTTCACATTTTGGGCTTTAAAGTGTTGTTGTATCCGTTTTGGGGACTTTTGATCCCGTTTTGACACATTTTTCTGCCTCCCTCAGCCTTTGGCCAAAGATGTGAACATTTTAAGGGCAAAACCCCCAAAATATGCAAAAATTTAATTTTGGGACCATTTTACCTGTGTTTGCTTCCTTTTACCAAGAAATGACCAGAGAGATGAAAAATGACTGGATTTCAGTCTTAGGCTCGGTTTACACTTGTGCGATGCGGGGACGCTGCGAATATGCAGCGTGTTACCGCATCGCATCCACACATCTAGCAGTTCCCACTGCCATATGCCATACGCAGGGGGTGTCAATTAAAAGTTAACGACACCCCCAGTTTGATTGCATATCGCAATGCGATCTGCAAGAACGCACAGAATCGGATCGCACAAGTGTGAACCACTGTGCGATTTGATTTTGATGCGGCTCAAAAAATGCCTCCTGTGCGTCTTTGGTGCGGATGCAGTGCAAATTCAGCCATACAAAGTGTATGGCTGAAATTCGCACCGCACATGAGATCGCATGTCTTGAAGGAGCAGTGCGCTCCGAATTAAATGCGATCTCCGCAGCCGTACAAGTGTGAACGGGCACTTAAAAAGCTTTGAAATTACCTGGGAAACTGGCATTGTCTGAAACCGGAAGTGACAAACCGGAAGTGACCTCCTTAAAACCGGAAGTGGCATTAAAACACTTTTCTCCTTCACATTTTGGGCTTTAAAGTGTTGTTGTATCTGTTTTGGGGACTTTTGATCCCGTTTTGACACATTTTTCTGCCTCCCTCAGCCTTTGGCCAAAGATGTGAACATTTTAAGGGCAAAACCCCCAAAATATGCAAAAATTTAATTTTGGGACCATTTTACCTGTGTTTGCTTCCTTTTACCAAGAAATGACCAGAGAGATGAAAAATGACTGGATTTCAGTCTTAGGCTCGGTTCACACTTGTGCGATGCGGGGACGCTGCGAATATGCAGCGTGTTACCGCATCGCATCCACACATCTAGCAGTTCCCACTGCCATATGCCATACGCAGGGGGTGTCAATTAAAAGGTAAGGACACCCCCAGTTTGATTGCATATCGCAATGCGATCGGCAAGAACGCACAGAATCGGATCGCACAAGTGTGAACCACTGTGCGATTTGATTTTGATGCAGCTCAAAAAATGCCTCCTGTGCGTCTTTGGTGCGGATGCAGTGCAAATTCAGCCATACAAAGTGTATGTCTGAAATTCGCACCGCACATGAGATCGCATGTCTTGAAGGAGCAGTGCGCTCCGAATTAAATGCGATCTCCGCAGCCGCACAAGTGTGAACGGGCACTTAAAAAGCTTTGAAATTACCTGGGAAACTGGCATTGTCTGAAACCGGAAGTGACAAACCGGAAGTGACCTCCTTAAAACCGGAAGTGGCATTAAAACACTTTTCTCCTTCACATTTTGGGCTTTAAAGTGTTGTTGTATCTGTTTTGGGGACTTTTGATCCCGTTTTGACACATTTTTCTGCCTCCCTCAGCCTTTGGCCAAAGATGTGAACATTTTAAGGGCAAAACCCCCAAAATATGCAAAAATTTAATTTTGGGACCATTTTACCTGTGTTAGCTTCCTTTTACCAAGAAATGACCAGAGAGATGAAAAATGACTGGATTTCAGTCTTAGGCTCAGTTCACACTTGTGCGATGCGGGGACGCTGCGAATATGCAGCGTGTTACCGCATCGCATCCACACATCTAGCAGTTCCCACTGCCATATGCCATACGCAGGGGGTGTCAATTAAAAGTTAACGACACCCCCAGTTTGATTGCATATCGCAATGCGATCTGCAAGAACGCACAGAATCGGATCGCACAAGTGTAAACCACTGTGCGATTTGATTTTGATGCGGCTCAAAAAATGCCTCCTGTGCGTCTTTGGTGCGGATGCAGTGCAAATTCAGCCATACAAAGTGTATGGCTGAAATTCGCACCGCACATGAGATCGCATGTTTTGAAGGAGCAGTGCGCTCCGAATTAAATGCGATCTCCGCAGCCGCACAAGTGTGAACGGGCACTTAAAAAGCTTTGAAATTACCTGGGAAACTGGCATTGTCTGAAACCGGAAGTGACAAACCGGAAGTGACCTCCTTAAAACCGGAAGTGGCATTAAAACACTTTTCTCCTTCACATTTTGGGCTTTAAAGTGTTGTATCCGTTTTGGGGACTTTTGATCCCGTTTTGACACATTTTTCTGCCTCCCTCAGCCTTTGGCCAAAGATGTGAACATTTTAAGGGCAAAACCCCCAAAATATGCAAAAATTTAATTTTGGGACCATTTTACCTGTGTTTGCTTCCTTTTACCAAGAAATGACCAGAGAGATGAAAAATGACTGGATTTCAGTCTTAGGCTCGGTTCACACTTGTGCGATGCGGGGACGCTGCGAATATGCAGCGTGTTACCGCATCGCATCCACACATCTAGCAGTTCCCACTGCCATATGCCATACGCAGGGGGTGTCAATTAAAAGTTAACGACACCCCCAGTTTGATTGCATATCGCAATGCGATCTGCAAGAACGCACAGAATCGGATTGCACAAGTGTGAACCACTGTGCGATTTGATTTTGATGCGGCTCAAAAAATGCCTCCTGTGCGTTTTTGGTGCGGATGCAGTGCAAATTCAGCCATACAAAGTGTATGGCTGAAATTCGCACCGCACATGAGATCGCATGTCTTGAAGGAGCAGTGCGCTCCGAATTAAATGCGATCTCCGCAGCCGCACAAGTGTGAACGGGCACTTAAAAAGCTTTGAAATTACCTGGGAAACTGGCATTGTCTGAAACCGGAAGTGACAAACCGGAAGTGACCTCCTTAAAACCGGAAGTGGCATTAAAACACTTTTCTCCTTCACATTTTGGGCTTTAAAGTGTTGTTGTATCCGTTTTGGGGACTTTTGATCCCGTTTTGACACATTTTTCTGCCTCCCTCAGCCTTTGGCCAAAGATGTGAACATTTTAAGGGCAAAACCCCCAAAATATGCAAAAATTTAATTTTGGGACCATTTTACCTGTGTTTGCTTCCTTTTACCAAGAAATGACCAGAGAGATGAAAAATGACTGGATTTCAGTCTTAGGCTCGGTTTACACTTGTGCGATGCGGGGACGCTGCGAATATGCAGCGTGTTACCGCATCGCATCCACACATCTAGCAGTTCCCACTGCCATATGCCATACGCAGGGGGTGTCAATTAAAAGTTAACGACACCCCCAGTTTGATTGCATATCGCAATGCGATCTGCAAGAACGCACAGAATTGGATCGCACAAGTGTGAACCACTGTGCGATTTGATTTTTATGCGGCTCAAAAAATGCCTCCTGTGCGTCTTTGGTGCGGATGCAGTGCAAATTCAGCCATACAAAGTGTATGGCTGAAATTCGCACCGCACATGAGATCGCATGTTTTGAAGGAGCAGTGCGCTCCGAATTAAATGCGATCTCCGCAGCCGCACAAGTGTGAACGGGCACTTAAAAAGCTTTGAAATTACCTGGGAAACTGGCATTGTCTGAAACCGGAAGTGACAAACCGGAAGTGACCTCCTTAAAACCGGAAGTGGCATTAAAACACTTTTCTCCTTCACATTTTGGGCTTTAAAGTGTTGTTGTATCCGTTTTGGGGACTTTTGATCCCGTTTTGACACATTTTTCTGCCTCCCTCAGCCTTTGGCCAAAGATGTGAACATTTTAAGGGCAAAACCCCCAAAATATGCAAAAATTTAATTTTGGGACCATTTTACCTGTGTTTGCTTCCTTTTACCAAGAAATGACCAGAGAGATGAAAAATGACTGGATTTCAGTCTTAGGCTCGGTTCACACTTGTGCGATGCGGGGACGCTGCGAATATGCAGCGTGTTACCGCATCGCATCCACACATCTAGCAGTTCCCACTGCCATATGCCATACGCAGGGGGTGTCAATTAAAAGTTAACGACACCGCCAGTTTGATTGCATATCGCAATGCGATCTGCAAGAACGCACAGAATCGGATTGCACAAGTGTGAACCACTGTGCGATTTGATTTTGATGCGGCTCAAAAAATGCCTCCTGTGCGTCTTTGGTGCGGATGCAGTGCAAATTCAGCCATACAAAGTGTATGGCTGAAATTCGCACCGCACATGAGATCGCATGTCTTGAAGGAGCAGTGCGCTCCGAATTAAATGCGATCTCCGCAGCCGCACAAGTGTGAACGGGCACTTAAAAAGCTTTGAAATTACCTGGGAAACTGGCATTGTCTGAAACCGGAAGTGACAAACCGGAAGTGACCTCCTTAAAACCGGAAGTGGCATTAAAACACTTTTCTCCTTCACATTTTGGGCTTTAAAGTGTTGTTGTATCCGTTTTGGGGACTTTTGATCCCGTTTTGACACATTTTTCTGCCTCCCTCAGCCTTTGGCCAAAGATGTGAACATTTTAAGGGCAAAACCCCCAAAATATGCAAAAATTTAATTTTGGGACCATTTTACCTGTGTTTGCTTCCTTTTACCAAGAAATGACCAGAGAGATGAAAAATGACTGGATTTCAGTCTTAGGCTCGGTTCACACTTGTGCGATGCGGGGACGCTGCGAATATGCAGCGTGTTACCGCATCGCATCCACACATCTAGCAGTTCCCACTGCCATATGCCATACGCAGGGGGTGTCAATTAAAAGTTAACGACACCCCCAGTTTGATTGCATATCGCAATGCGATCTGCAAGAACGCACAGAATCGGATTGCACAAGTGTGAACCACTGTGCGATTTGATTTTGATGCGGCTCAAAAAATGCCTCCTGTGCGTTTTTGGTGCGGATGCAGTGCAAATTCAGCCATACAAAGTGTATGGCTGAAATTCGCACCGCACATGAGATCGCATGTCTTGAAGGAGCAGTGCGCTCCGAATTAAATGCGATCTCCGCAGCCGCACAAGTGTGAACGGGCACTTAAAAAGCTTTGAAATTACCTGGGAAACTGGCATTGTCTGAAACCGGAAGTGACAAACCGGAAGTGACCTCCTTAAAACCGGAAGTGGCATTAAAACACTTTTCTCCTTCACATTTTGGGCTTTAAAGTGTTGTTGTATCCGTTTTGGGGACTTTTGATCCCGTTTTGACACATTTTTCTGCCTCCCTCAGCCTTTGGCCAAAGATGTGAACATTTTAAGGGCAAAACCCCCAAAATATGCAAAAATTTAATTTTGGGACCATTTTACCTGTGTTTGCTTCCTTTTACCAAGAAATGACCAGAGAGATGAAAAATGACTGGATTTCAGTCTTAGGCTCGGTTTACACTTGTGCGATGCGGGGACGCTGCGAATATGCAGCGTGTTACCGCATCGCATCCACACATCTAGCAGTTCCCACTGCCATATGCCATACGCAGGGGGTGTCAATTAAAAGTTAACGACACCCCCAGTTTGATTGCATATCGCAATGCGATCTGCAAGAACGCACAGAATCGGATCGCACAAGTGTGAACCACTGTGCGATTTGATTTTGATGCGGCTCAAAAAATGCCTCCTGTGCGTCTTTGGTGCGGATGCAGTGCGAATTCAGCCATACAAAGTGTATGGCTGAAATTCGCACCGCACATGAGATCTCATGTCATGAAGGAGCAGTGCGCTCTGAATTAAATGCGATCTCCTCAGCCGCACAAGTGTGAACGGGCACTTAAAAAGCTTTGAAATTACCTGGGAAACTGGCATTGTCTGAAACCGGAAGTGACAAACCGGAAGTGACCTCCTTAAAACCGGAAGTGGCATTAAAACACTTTTCTCCTTCACATTTTGGGCTTTAAAGTGTTGTTGTATCCGTTTTGGGGACTTTTGATCCAGTTTTGACACATTTTCTGCCTCCCTCAGCCTTTAGCCAAAGATGTGAACATTTTAAGGGCAAAACCCCCAAAATATGCAAAAATTTAATTTTGGGACCATTTTACCTGTGTTTGCTTCCTTTTACCAAGAAATGACCAGAGAGATGAAAAATGACTGGATTTCAGTCTTAGGCTCGGTTTACACTTGTGCGATGCGGGGACGCTGCGAATATGCAGCGTGTTACCGCATCGCATCCACACATCTAGCAGTTCCCACTGCCATATGCCATACGCAGGGGGTGTCAATTAAAAGTTAACGACACCCCCAGTTTGATTGCATATCGCAATGCGATCTGCAAGAACGCACAGAATCGGATCGCACAAGTGTAAACCACTGTGCGATTTGATTTTGATGCGGCTCAAAAAATGCCTCCTGTGCGTCTTTGGTGCGGATGCAGTGCAAATTCAGCCATACAAAGTGTATGGCTGAAATTCGCACCGCACATGAGATCGCATGTTTTGAAGGAGCAGTGCGCTCCGAATTAAATGCGATCTCCGCAGCCGCACAAGTGTGAACGGGCACTTAAAAAGCTTTGAAATTACCTGGGAAACTGGCATTGTCTGAAACCGGAAGTGACAAACCGGAAGTGACCTCCTTAAAACCGGAAGTGGCATTAAAACACTTTTCTCCTTCACATTTTGGGCTTTAAAGTGTTGTATTCGTTTTGGGGACTTTTGATCCCGTTTTGACACATTTTTCTGCCTCCCTCAGCCTTTGGCCAAAGATGTGAACATTTTAAGGGCAAAACCCCCAAAATATGCAAAAATTTAATTTTGGGACCATTTTACCTGTGTTTGCTTCCTTTTACCAAGAAATGACCAGAGAGATGAAAAATGACTGGATTTCAGTCTTAGGCTCGGTTCACACTTGTGCGATGCGGGGACGCTGCGAATATGCAGCGTGTTACCGCATCGCATCCACACATCTAGCAGTTCCCACTGCCATATGCCATACGCAGGGGGTGTCAATTAAAAGTTAACGACACCGCCAGTTTGATTGCATATCGCAATGCGATCTGCAAGAACGCACAGAATCGGATTGCACAAGTGTGAACCACTGTGCGATTTGATTTTGATGCGGCTCAAAAAATGCCTCCTGTGCGTCTTTGGTGCGGATGCAGTGCAAATTCAGCCATACAAAGTGTATGGCTGAAATTCGCACCGCACATGAGATCGCATGTCTTGAAGGAGCAGTGCGCTCCGAATTAAATGCGATCTCCGCAGCCGCACAAGTGTGAACGGGCACTTAAAAAGCTTTGAAATTACCTGGGAAACTGGCATTGTCTGAAACCGGAAGTGACAAACCGGAAGTGACCTCCTTAAAACCGGAAGTGGCATTAAAACACTTTTCTCCTTCACATTTTGGGCTTTAAAGTGTTGTTGTATCCGTTTTGGGGACTTTTGATCCCGTTTTGACACATTTTTCTGCCTCCCTCAGCCTTTGGCCAAAGATGTGAACATTTTAAGGGCAAAACCCCCAAAATATGCAAAAATTTAATTTTGGGACCATTTTACCTGTGTTTGCTTCCTTTTACCAAGAAATGACCAGAGAGATGAAAAATGACTGGATTTCAGTCTTAGGCTCAGTTCACACTTGTGCGATGCGGGGACGCTGCGAATATGCAGCGTGTTACCGCATCGCATCCACACATCTAGCAGTTCCCACTGCCATATGCCATACGCAGGGGGTGTCAATTAAAAGTTAACGACACCCCCAGTTTGATTGCATATCGCAGTGCGATCTGCAAGTACGCACAGAATCGGATCGCACAAGTGTGAACCACTGTGCGATTTGATTTTGATGCGGCTCAAAAAATGCCTCCTGTGCGTCTTTGGTGTGGATGCAGTGCGAATTCAGCCATACAAAGTGTATGGCTGAAATTCGCACCGCACATGAGATCTCATGTCATGAAGGAGCAGTGCGCTCTGAATTAAATGCGATCTCCTCAGCCGCACAAGTGTGAACGGGCACTTAAAAAGCTTTGAAATTACCTGGGAAACTGGCATTGTCTGAAACCGGAAGTGACAAACCGGAAGTGACCTCCTTAAAACCGGAAGTGGCATTAAAACACTTTTCTCCTTCACATTTTGGGCTTTAAAGTGTTGTTGTATCCGTTTTGGGGACTTTTGATCCAGTTTTGACACATTTTCTGCCTCCCTCAGCCTTTAGCCAAAGATGTGAACATTTTAAGGGCAAAACCCCCAAAATATGCAAAAATTTAATTTTGGGACCA